>NC_054538.1:76915677-77180677 GCF_017654505.1 Polyodon spathula | reverse complement strand
TTTAAGAAAGTGACTTTTGTTCTGAATGTCCAGAAATCCATAGCATGTAAATATATTTGAGTGCATTCCATAATGGAACATAGCTTAAAGTAATTTACATTGGAGAAAACAGTAACAGTAACACTACATTTACTTCTCATGATCTCTTTGACTGTGCAGCCATGTTCAGAGCCCTTGTCTATTCAAGGATTCTTTAGAGCATGCCCATGCAGAGTTCGTTGACGTCATGACGTCATGACGGCCTTCCTCGACCAGTGGGCTCTAAGTGGCTTGCTCTGTGCCGTTGTTTTTGGTTCACGATTACATTTTAACTTTTCATCCTTTCTTTCTTTAAACGTAGTTAATGGACACTTTGTTAGCACCCCCTTTTGTTTAGGGGATGCTAAAGTGAATTTTTTTTTAATTAGCAGTCACACCACTTTGAGTAAGCCTACTCTAGTCTGATCTCAGAAGCTAAGCAAGGCTGGGCTTGGTTCGATACTTGGATGGGAGTACCAGGTGCTGTTTGACAGCTGATGTAGTCTCCCTGCTGGTCATTAAATAGGACTACTTCTCATTTGTATTCCTGTAACTACACAAAGCATGCATCATATTGCAAAAAACACCTTACATATTGTTCATCTGGCCTCCTGGTGCATCAGGGTTTGATTGTATTTGCTACACAGAGGATTTCCATGTGTCACTTGTTGTTTTATTGCTCTTGTGTAAATGTTCTTGCGTGAAATGCAGCACGTTCAATTAGCTTTCTTTGTGGCTCTGCAATTACAAGCCTTTTATAGCCTCTCCTCTTCTTTGCTGCAACTGTAAGAAAATCAGGACCAGCCAGGTTTTTCTTTATAAAGTGAATATACAGGACAGCATCTCTTGAGTACTTCTGTTTTTTCCACTAATATTAAAAGGATAATCAATTTGATTTCTCAACGGGTCTCCTTTAGGAAACACAGGACAAGATGCTGGCTGTACGTTTCATCTTACCATGAATAACCAGTTTCAATTAAATTTTCAGATTTAAGCAATAGGCTTAATTACCCGTTGAATACAAGAATCAAACACACAATTTGTGTGTGTTGTATGCAAGCCATTTTGTATAATATTATGCATCCACAATGTCTTCAGATGTTGCTGTTCAGATTTTGTTTCTGTACTTCCATCATTGAAATACCACCTTCAAAATAGGTTCGTTCTCTTAACCCTGCTCTGTGACAGACTGTCTGACCAGGCCTAGAAACAGTCCTACAGAAAACCTGTTCTTTTTGTCAGCCACAGCTACGACCAAAAGCTTTGCATCACACTATAGAATAAACTGATTGTGCCTCATAAAGTAAAATGAAACCTGCTGAATATTGCTATGCTAACATATGGAATTACACAACTGAGAAAAATTTAAAAATGTGACATTTCGAAATCAAATATGAAATACTGTACTACCATTATGGCTTCCGGTAGACTTTTGCGATATCATTTTGTAGTTTCTTTGATTACATGATGTTAAATAGAATATCTAAATTATGTTCTCATATTATATATATATATATATATATATATATATATATATATATATATATATATATATATATATATATATATATATATTATACCGTGTAACAATTTTTTTTTTTTTTTTTTTTTGGTTCCTGGGTAGTAAGTGTTATTTCCTAATTGCTTATGCCTCAAAAGTATAGAAAATGACTGTTATTCCCCACAAACTTTGCTTTTGTGACCAGGACAGTGATATTTTGAAATTTACCTATTTTCCAGAACATTCCAGATAGATTCAGTGCTGAGTAAACTTGGAGTAACTTCTAGAACTTTCCAGTAATATAAATAGTAGTATAAATACAGGGGCCTTAAGCCCACCAGTTCAGTTTAGTTCCAGCTGCCTAAGTGGGTACATATCTGCATTTTTCTGAGATGGCATCAAGAGGCTGCAATGGTGGCATTCCTGATGGGTCTCCAAGGCGGTTTTACCAAGTTTCCCTGCTATCTTTGCCTTTGGGATAGCAGGGACACCAAGGCGCACTACCACAGGCGGGACTGGCCACAGCGGACCGAGTTCTCTGTGGGGAGGAACAACGTCAAGTGGGAGCCACTGGTGGACCCCCGGAAGGTGCTGATGCCACCACTGCACATCAAATTGGGCCTTATGAAACAATTTGTCAGAGCTCTAGATAAGGAGTCGGCAGCCTTCAAGTACCTTCAAGACTTCTTCCCTAAGCTGTCTGAGGCAAAAGTCAAAGCCGGTGTCTTCGTCGGACCACAGATAAAGAAGTTCCTGGAGTGCAATGAATTCCCCAAGAAGCTCACTAGTAAGGAGAAAGCGGCTTGGAACAGCTTTGTCGCAGTGGTTCGGGGCTTCCTGGGCAATCACAAGGCCGAAAACTATGTGGAGCTGGTTGAGACTCTGGTGAAGAACTACGGCACAATGGGCTGTAGGATGTCCCTCAAAGTCCATATCCTTGATGCTCATCTTGATAAATTCAAGGAGAACATGGGAGCGTACTCGGAGGAGCAAGGTGAGCGCTTCCACCAGGATATACTGGACTTTGAACGCTGCTACCAAGGACAGTATAACGAGAACATGATGGGAGACTATATTTGAGGGCTGATTCGTGAAAGTGATTTACAGTATAATTGTAAATCTGGAAAAACTACTCACTTCTAAATCTTTTGTAGTCATTTTTGTATTACTTTAGTATAAATACATGTTAATTTGGATTCATATGTTGTTTTTTCTGATTTTATGTGAATGAAAAGACACAAATGCGCCCGTTTTCTCATTGAAAATAGGTAAATTTCAAAATATCACTGTCCTGGTCACAAAAGCAAAGTTTGTGGGGAACAATAGCCATTTTCTATACTTTTGAGGCATAAGCAATTAGGAAATAACACTTACTACCCAGGAACAAAAATTGTGTTACACAGTGTTATTATTGTTTGTATTATTAATATTATTTTGTCTCAATCCTAAAATTCTAGGTGATGCAAAACTTTTGGCCAGAGCTGTAGTGTGGAGATTAGTGAAAAAATAGTTCTCTACAAAAAAGAAAAGTGAAAGATGAATGATTGTGGTCAGCTACAGTGCCTATAGAAAGTCTACACCCCCTTTCAAAATGTTCACCTTTTGTTGCCTTGTAGCCTGGAATTAAAATGCATTTTTTTTCATCTATCTACACATCTTACCCAACAACTTCCAAGTAAAAAAAAATATTCTAGACATTTGTAGAAAATTAATTAAAAATAAAAACTGAAATAGCTTGGTTGGAGAAGTGTCCACCCCCCTTGTAATAGCAATCCTAAATTAGCTCAGGTGTAACCAATCACCTTCAAAATCACACACCAAGTTAAGTGGCTTCCACCTGTGTTAAATTGTACTGATTCACATGATTTTAGGTTAAATTCAGCAGTTCCTATAGGTTCCCTCTGCTGGGTAGTGCATTTCAAAGCAAAGACTCAACCATGAGCACCAAGGCTCTTTCAAAAGAACTCTGGGACAAAGTTGTTGAAAGGCACAGATCAGGGGATGGGTAGAAAGAAATATCAAAGGCCTTGAATATGCCTTGGAGCATGGTCAAGACGATTAGTCAGAAGTGGAAGGTGTATGGCACCACCCTGCCTAGATCAGGCCATCCCTCCAAACTGGATGACCAAGCAAGGAGGAGACTGATCTGAGAGGCTACCAAGAGGCAACTTTGCAAGAGCTACAGGCTTTTATGGCCAAGACTGGTCAAAATATTGACAACAATATCCCAAACGCTCCACAAATCTGGCCTGTATGGTAGGGTGGCAAGAAGGAAGCCATAACTTAACAAAGCCCACCTTGAATCCTGTTTGAAGTATGGGAAAAAAAAAACACTCAGGCGATTCTGTAGCCATGTGGCACAAGGTTTTGTGGTCTAATGAAACAAAAGATTGAACTTTTTGGCCTAAGTGCAAAGCGTTATGTTTGGCGCAAACCCAACACAGCGCATCATCCAAAGACCACCATCCCTACTATGAAGCATGGTGGCGACAGCATCATGTTATGGGGATGTTTCTCATCGGCAGGGACTGGGGCACTTGTCAGGATAGAAGGGAAAAGGAATAGAGAGAAGTCCTTGAGGAAAACCTGCTGCCCTCTGCAAGAAAGCTGAAACTGGGATGGAAGTTCACCTTTCAGCATGACAACGACCCAAAGCACACAGCCAAAGCTACACTGGAGTGACTAAGGAACAAAAAGGTAAATATCCTTGAGTGGCCCAGTCAGAGCACCGACCTAAATCCAATCGAAAATTTGTGACATGACTTGAAGATTGCTGTCCATCAACAGTCCTCAAGGAACTTGACAGAGCTTGAACAGTTTTTTAAAGAAGAATGGTCAAATATTGCCAAATCTAGGTGTGCAAAGTTGGTAGAGACCTATCACAACAGACTCACAGCTGTAATTGCTTACAAAAGTGCTTTTTAATGTATATATATGTTTCTCAATAAAAACGATTTTCCCCTTAACAGTGTGGAGTATGGTGTGTACGGAAGTGGGAAAAAAAATCCTCATTTAAATGCATGAAACTCTGAGTCACTGACACAACAAAATGTGAAAAAAGTTCAAGGGGGTATAGACTTTCTACAGCACTGTACCTGTACCTTATCTGTCAGAGCATGAGGGTGTGAGTGGAATGGTATGATAGTCTAGACTCTCCCCCGGGCACTGGTATTAATGACCTTTGCAACCCTCAAGCGATACGTCATGTTTTCCATAATAGACATGCATGCAGTTACTTCCTTATGCAGCCGTTTTTATTGTTCAAAATTGTCTTTGAAGTAAAACCGGATATGAATATGTCACAAAAATAGTTTTGCTCTTCTGAATGGGTTTCAAGGACCCCCCCCCCCCCCCCCCCACCATGCCCCTGGTTGTACAAACAGCTACAGAACATACTGTAACTCGTTATAATTGTAAATGATTTGTTTTTCAGAAACCATTTGAGATAAAGACTTCATATTTGCACTGTAAACAAAATTCCTCAGGCAAAATGTCGTCATATGACTGGATGATAAAAACCAAATGCGCACAGATATTTGTATAATTGTGTCTCTATATAAAAAAAAGACGGTTTGCCCATGAACTCGATACTCAGAACACAACGGGATTCAGTACAGCAAGCTACAGGTAACTAAGCCTAGGTGAAGGGAAATGTATTGGGGAGTAAAGACATGAAAACAAGCAGGAATATGTTTTTAAAAATAAATGTGAAGAAAGCAATGTGACGGCAGAGAAAAATATCGATCAGACTGTAGGAGCTGTGGAAGAGTATAACTGGGACAGAGCCGTACAGCTGCTGGGATTTGAAACCTGAAATAGATTAAACAGACTTCCATGTATCTGAGCAGCATCCTCAGAGCTCACCAGGTTTCAGGCGTTTGTGTTTGTCCTGAGATTAGGCGCAGAAATATCCCTTCCTGCCTGACAATGGGCTCTGGCACTCACAGAGCTGCCTGTTGCTGCAATTATGCATTGATTCGTAGCCTGGCAAAGTCGTCAGTGTGGTTGCCAGCTGGCAGTCTCTAATCCTGCCGATAAGTAGGCAAAGGTACACCAGATTCTGGGACTCGGTACGGCAGATTTTGGAGCACTGTTAATTACATTTATGTATTTGTTTGTTGTTCTTCTTATTTGGTAAATCATTTCTCACTTCTATTGACTCATCTGTTAAACCAGCATTAGCATGCTCAGCCAGTTATAAATGTACTGTTATAAACAGTAGTAGAGCACAGGCTGTTGAAAATCTGGTTTCAAAGCAGGTAAAATCCGCTGGGGTAGATCTGAGCCTTACACAACAGCTTCAAATCCGCTGGGGTAAATCTGAGCCTTACGCAACAGCTTCAAATCCGCTGGGGTAAATCTGAGCCTTACGCAACAGCTTCAAATCCGCTGGGGTAAATCTGAGCCTTACGCAACAGCTTCAAATCCGCTGGGGTAAATCTGAGCCTTACACAACAGCTTCAAATCCGCTGGGGTAAATCTGAGCCTTACGCAACAGCTTCAAATCCGCTGGGGTAAATCTGAGCCTTACGCAACAGCTTCAAATCCGCTGGGGTAAATCTGAGCCTTACACAACAGCTTCAAATCCGCTGGGGTAAATCTGAGCCTTACACAACAGCTTCAAATGAGGACTAGACATTCAGATGTAAAACTTGTTGGTGTAAACAGATTTCAAAACACAGAAAGAAAATGTTTGTCCTAAAGAGACATGTGAGCCTTGTTTGCAGAATTGAAATAGTTTAAATACAATTGGATATGTTGGTGTGTGTATTGGGCTGAGACCAGTTTTCTCTCATAAGAGGTCACCTGTTTGGAGATGTGAAGGAGCGCTGTAGAGTTTCTTAGAGCTCTGTCCCTCTGCTTTGAACAGCAGCTTTGTGAAAAAGGCCAGCGGAAATGCCTTAAAGTTTATTAGAAACAGTTAAGAGAAGAGTTTCCTGTATAGTATTCGTATTAATGTATTAAATGTATTTGCTGTAGAAAGGCATTTATATCAGCTTTAACGGCAGTTGATATTCATAGGAGATAATTCAGATGCGTCATTAAGCCCCAAAGCTTTTCCTCTATGAAGGAATGTTTTTAACGAATTGAGAGAAAGGTTAATGATGACCTCATTAGCATAAAGTTTTCATTGGTCCTGAGCGGTAACCTGCTATTCATAAGAGTGAATGACAGCAAAATGCTGTTGATAACTAGGGGTTATTGAACACTTTCTATGGTCAAGTCTAAACTAACGACAGACAGCCTCGGCAGACTATTTTTAAAAGATATTTTATTTATACACTTGCTCTGTTATGCAGTTTGACATACTCGTGATTTTGAAAAAATAAACCTATTGTTTTATATGAAGGAACATGTTTAATATAAATATATACTCACACAAGAACGTCTTCTCTGACATAATCATTTTTAAACAGCGTTGTGAAGCTGAGAGCAAGTGATGAGAGAATGAGAACAGATTATAATTTGTTATAATTTCTTTGCCTAATCCGCGGCTGACAGCGGTCGTTTCCTTTTTATTTCTTTTACCTGCGTTGGACGAATACTGCCTGTGTGAACCTGTTTATTTTCATGGAGCGTTACCTTGTACACTATACCAGGGATGCTGATGCAGTCGGTGAGAAATTTGGGCTTGCCTGGTATTGCAAAAAACACTGCGAGATCAGTGTTTGAAAGGGAGGTTTTTTGTTTGTTTGTTTGCTTGTTTTTTTTTTACGCCTCACAAAACGATCAATTTTGTGTACAGTGTGCAATACGGCGTGAAACTTTCAGTGATTCATAAACATAAACTCACCCCTGATTGATTCCCTATAAACTTTAAGCGGGGTTTATTATTATTATTATTATTATTATTATTATTATTATTATTATTATAATATAATAATAATAATAATAATAATAATAATAATATTATATTATTAGTTGAGACTTGTAAGTCTGAAACATGTAAAGTTTTCAAAAAGTTGTATTATTTTATAATTATTATATTAATATAAATTATTATTATTATTATTATTATTATTATTATTATTATTATTATTATTATTGTTGTATTATTGTTGACAACAACAACAACTACTACAATGATCTTAATGTCATAATACAGTGCAGGAGGATGTCACGAAAAACAAACTTTTTTTTTTTTTTTTTGGTCCTGCAGTTAAGAATGGAAATCTTATGTGTGCTTATGGAAATGTGTTTAACAGCGTTGCCAAACAAAAAAACGAAAATACAGAGTATTTATTTAAAAATTACTTATTTTTTTTCTAAATTATGACATGTCTTTAATTTTTGACAGACGTGATAGTGGCACCGAAATCAGGTTTTGAAAACTGCCCGTGACTGGCAGCTGCAGACTCGGGTTTGGGTAGTAGGTTACTGTCGCTGGATTTCGGGTTTTTTTTTTTTTTTACAATCAACTACCAGCGCCACCCAGGGAACATTAATAATGCTGTTGATGTCATCAAAAAGAGGTGGATTTTCGTTCTTGAACGACGGTATACACATTCATAAAGTGTTTTGCAACAGTCGCCTCTATTCTCAGAACATTTTATGAAATACATTACGGACAACTTCCTTAGTTTTAAACAAAATTAGTTTTATTACTGCAGTCGGCAAGTATTTGTATGGATAGGACCCTAAGTGCTTTAAGCTAGTTTAATTTAAATCATGTTGATTTACTAATTGATGTATAATTAACGAAAATAAGGCTTAATAATACTGTTTACAGCATCATCTATATATTTTAAAAAAAGAATCATATAAAAATCAGCTTTCTCCCGATAAACAACGATAACAACATTTAGAATGAACTCTGTTCAAGAAAGGATTACTGATGTTCATTTTTATAAACTAAAAAAAGAAAACTATTAGAGTATCCACAATAACCAATTCCAACTCCACTGTACTGTCACATGCTGATAATCACCAGTGCTACAATCATTTCTTATCTTCTTTATTTTTCTACTTCAAACTTTTCCCTTTACCTTGAAGAAAGTAGCGTTCTTTGGGATGCTGATAACAGCAGGAAACAATTATAATGTATGTACAGAGTGCATTCTGTGTGGGCCTGGACCACATTCAAGAATGTTTATCTTTAAGCCTAGAACAGCTAGCTGACCCCTCTGTGTACCACACAGCAAGCCTTCAACGAGACCAGGACTGGCAGCTGGCAACCAGATATCAAGCACAGGCACATACAGAAGGAACTAGAATGGCTTTAAATTATCGCTTCTATTATTATCACACTATAGACTAAAACCAGAGGTCTTAATTGATCTGGAATTGCACAGATGTTTGCTGCAATTTAGATTCCAGGGCATGAATTGCCATGTAATTACAGTGTAATAATTGGTAATTACAGATGATGCCAGCTGTTACTCAGTAACTACCGTGTAATTCCATGTAACAGCATGGCACAGGATACATCTGTGCAATTATACACTAATCCACACAGTGGTTACCACGCTAGAGCAGTAACCATGGTATTCGTATGCCCCTGCAATATGAAGTGCTACCGGGTAGTTTGAAATGATTAAAAGGTTTGTTCATTGATTTGTCCAATCAGCCTAAACTGAATACAAGTAAAGCAGATATTGTGTTCTTGTTGCTTGATAAAAAAAAAAAAAAAAAAACTAAAAAAAAAACCTTGGTAAATCCATTCTGGGTGTTCAAACCAGCAGTATGGAAAACGTGAAAATATATATAAAAATTATAAATGAATAATTATTCAGCTCCCTGAGAATTATTCCATTATTCCATTATTTATTTATTTATTTATTTATTTATTTATTTATTTTGCCGTCATAGACATACAGTCCCCCCTAAAAATACAGTGCCCCAATAACTGGAAAGCAGTGTATATTTAAATACAGTGCCTTAATAACTGGAAAGCAGTGTATATTTAAATACAGTGCCTTAATAACTGGAAAGCAGTGTATATTTAAATACAGTGCCCCAATAACTGCAAAGCAGTGTATATTTAAATACTGTGCCCCAATAACTGGAAAGCAGTGTATATTTAAATACAGTGCCCCAATAACTGGAAAGCAGTGTATATTTAAATACAGTGCCTTAATAACTGGAAAGCAGTGTATATTTAAATACTGTGCCCCAATAACTGGAAAGCAGTGTATATTTAAATACAGTGCCCCAATAACTGCAAAGCAGTGTATATTTAAATACTGTGCCCCAATAACTGGAAAGCAGTGTATATTTAAATACTGTGCCCCAATAACTGGAAAGCAGTGTATATTTAAATACAGTGCCTTAATAACTGGAAAGCAGTGTATATTTAAATTGGCATTCATTGTGTGGGAGACTCGCATCCTCAAGTCTATAGTGCTGTAGCTTATAATTTCAAAGGACAAATTGTCTACTTGTGTAAAAATATGGACTTTGTTGTATTTACTGCTTCAAATCAAATGTTTCTTTTTTCCTGCGTAATGAACCTTCTAATCTCACTGCTGATGCTGTAACATAGGTAAAGCTGAAAGCAGTGTCAGTAACCACAAGACAAATCTATACATTTATACAAAAAAAACCCTTACAGTATGTACTGTACCCTAACGTTCAAGACCATGTAAAGAAGAGTGGTACCTGCCCTAGCGTAACACGCAGGAAGGATAGTCAGTAAGGATGTAATATATTTGACACATGGTAAAAGGTCACATTTGCAATAGTTTGTATTATACAACACATTGTATTTTCAGGCCTTTTATCAATAGAAAAAGCTGGCAGCCTTTATTCAAGGGAGGAAAAACAACTTAATAGCGGGGTGCAGACAAAAAGGCTAACAAGATGCTCGGATACATTGTGAAAAGTGTTGAATTTAAATCAAGAGAAGTAATGTTAAAACTGTACAATGCACTAGTAAGACTTCATCTTGAATATTGGCTGCAGTTCTGGTCACCTCACTATAAAAAAGATATTGCTGCTCTAGAAAGAGTGCAAAGAAGAGCAACCAGAATTATTCTGGGCTTAAAAGGCATGTCATATGCAGACATGCTAAAAGAATTGAATCTGTTCAGTCTTGAACAAAGAAGACTACATGGCGACCTAATTCAAGCATTCAAAATTCTAAAAGGTATTGACAGTGTCGACCCAAGGGACTTTTTCAGCCTGAAAAAAGAAACAAGGACCAGGGATCACAAATGGAGATTAGACAAAGGGGCATTCAGAACAGAAAATAGGAGGCACTTTTTTACACAGAGAATTGTGAGGGTCTGGAATCAACTCCCCAGTAATGTTGTTGAAGCTGACACCCTGGGATCCTTCAAGAAGCTGCTTGATGAGATTTTGGGATCAATAAGCTACTAACAACCAAACGAGCAAGATAGGCCGAATGGCCTCCTCTCGTTTGTAAACTTTCTTATGTTCTTATGTTCTTATGTTCTTATGTTCTAATAGAGAGTTCTGGGAAACGTCCATGGTGCCTGCCTGTAACTCTAATAATAATAATAATAATAATAACACTAATAATAATAATAATAATAATAATAATAATAATAATAATAATAATAATAATAATAATATGGAATAAGAAAAAGATTGCCCTATTTTGCTGCGCAAAAATAGGAATGTTAGAGTTCTAACAAAATCAAACAAACTGAATGCATCTTCTATACAAGCTGTTAATATGGGCCACATTTATTTTGTCAAGCGTATGTAATATAAAAGGTTGAACAGTCCCTTTACAGCTATGGCCAAAAGTTTTGCAAAGTTTGCTAGTCCAGTCCCGAAGTCCACAGCCACGTCTTGACATAGTCCACAGCCATGTCTTGCAGCGAGCCAGGCAGGGGACTATCCGTACAATTCTAATTAGAAGCAGGAAATGTTTATTCACATTGGATTGGGGTGGAACTGCCTGTAATTCTAGGCACTTTTAAACAAACTATTTAAACATCCTGTTTAAATTCAATTTCGTACTTTATAATTGTACAAGTCGAGGTGGATTGTTGGACACTTATGTAATATGCAGCATTCGCACAATAATAAATGTACCCAGGTTTTTAAGATGAAAGTGATACAAATCTGCTTCATAAATAGTTTGAGGTTAACTGCTTTGTTATCATGGCTTTTTAAAATTATTATTATTTATTTATTGAGTGTATATATATATATATATATATATATATATATATATATATATATATATATATATATATATATATATATATAAAATCTGTTTAGGGAATCCATTACATTGAATATGAAATAAAAAGTTTGGAAATGTGAAAAAAGGAAAATCTTGAAATATGAATGTGTCTGACTGTAGCAATATGTCATTTTGAAGTAAGAAGTATGATATTAATCTGAAAGAATGTATAGTTACTTTAGATGACTGCTGCCTGCCGTCTGTATTTCTGTATTTTATCTTAAAGTTCGACAAGATGAAAAAAACCCAGAACTTTGAAGTTTTATGGTATTCATAATGAATGTAAGCGTATTATTTGAAGTTGTATGGTTTTGATATTGAATGTAAGCGTATTCATTTTTTGTTGTTGTACCAAACAAACAAGGTGGAAACAAAACAACAACCAACAAAAGAAAACTGTAAATGCTCCCGCTAATGGGCCTGATAGATATCAACAGGTTTAAGCTTCTTGTGTTTTATAATGTAGGGCGTTCCAAACATGCGTCTGTCAGTACTCAGACATTTGTATAATAGTGAAATTAGAAAAAAGATTGATTGCCAAAACAGATTGAATTATAGCAATGCTGAAGGAAAAGGGGTTCTTTTTTACACCGTTAGATTTCAGATTGTAGTTTTGTTTTGTTTTTGTGTACTGTAGCCTACATACAGGACAGTTATATAACCTGTGGTACGCCGCATTTTTAAACTCTTTAATATTGTGTCCCGTTTAGGACAAGTAACATTTCCTGTCCAGTTCTATGTAACTCATTCATAACTTTATACATTTGACATCAGGGTAGCTTGATGAGCATAATTTGGTATAATTGGCAGACAGCTGATTCTCTCAGCAGTTCTGTTACAGTGGTGTTCACTAAACACTAACTACTTCAGTTTCAGTGTCACATTGTTTCTGCCTCTGGCTATATTAATAATACAGACCACTCACTTTCAGACAGTAGGGTCTGTTCAATTGATCTTAATAGCAGCGGAGTACAATCAATCATTAAAATCAATCACCTTAGCTGATGCCCCTGGGGATGCTTTGTTTTTGTCCACACCTGAGCAGTGAATGAACTTACAGGAGAGCAGTGAATGAACATGCAGGGGAGCAGTGAATGAACATACAGGGGAAGTGAAGTGAACATACAGGGGAGCAGTGAATGAACATACAGGGGAGCAGTGAATGAACATACAGGGGAGCAGTGAATGAACATACAGGGGAGCAGTGAATGAACATACAGGGGAGCAGTGAATGAATATACAGGGGAGCAGTGAATGAACATACAGGGGAGCAGTGAATGAATATACAGGGGAGCTGTGAGTGAATATACAGGGGAGCAGTGAATGAACATACAGGGGAGCAGTGAATGAACAGGGGAGCTGTGAGTGACAGGGGAGCAGTGAATGAACAGGGGAACAGTGAATGAACATACAGGGGAGCAGTGAATGAACATACAGGGGAGCAGTGAATGAACATACAGGGGAGCAGTGAATGAACATACAGGGGAGCAGTGAATGAATATACAGGGGAGCAGTGAATGAACTACAGGGGAGCAGTGAATGAACATACAGGGGAGCAGTGAATGAACGTATACAGGGGAGCAGTGAATGAACATACAGGGGAGCAGTGAATGAACATACAGGGGAGCAGTGAATGAACATACAGGGGAGCAGTGAATGAACATACAGGGGAGCAGTGTGAAGTGAATGAACATACAGGGGAGCAGTACAGGGGAAGTGAATGAACATACAGTGAATGAACATACAGGGGAGCAGTGAATGAACTTACAGGGGAGCAGTGAATGAATATACAGGGGAGCTGTGAGTGAACTTACAGGGGAGCAGTGAATGAACATACAGGGGAGCAGTGAGTGAACACAGGGGAGCAGTGAATGAACATACAGGGGAGCAGTGAATGAACATACAGGGGAGCAGTGAATGAACATACAGGGGAGCACAGTGAATGAACATACAGGGGAACAGTGAATGAACATACAGGGGAGCAGTGAATGAACATACAGGGGAGCAGTGAATGAACATACAGGGGAACAGTGAATGAACATACAGGGGAACAGTGAATGAACATACAGGGGAACAGTGAATGAACATACAGGGGAGCAGTGAATGAACATACAGGGGAGCAGTGAATGAACATACAGGGGAGCAGTGAATGAACATACAGGGGAACAGTGAATGAACATACAGGGGAGCAGTGAATGAACATACAGGGGAGCAGTGAATGAACATACAGGGGAACAGGGGAGCAGTGAATGAACACAGGGGAGCAGTACAGGGGAGCTGTGAGTGAACAGTGAATGAACATACAGGGGAGCAGTGAATGAATATACAGGGGAGCAGTGAATGAACTGGGGAACAGTGAATGAACATACAGGGGAGCAGTGAATGAACATACAGGGGAGCAGTGAATGAACATACAGGGGAGCAGTGAATGAACATACAGGGGAACAGTGAATGAACATACAGGGGAGCAGTGAATGAACATACAGGGGAGCAGTGAATGAACATACAGGGGAGCAGTGAATGAACATACAGGGGAGCAGTGAATGAATATACAGGGGAGCAGTGAATGAACATACAGGGGAGCAGTGAATGAACTTACAGGGGAGCAGTGAATGAACATACAGGGGAACAGTGACAGGGGAGCAGTGAATGAACATACAGGGGAGCAGTGAATGAACATACAGGGGAGCAGTGAATGAACATACAGGGGAGCAGTGAATGAACATACAGGGGAGCAGTGAATGAACATACAGGGGAGCAGTGAATGAACTTACAGGGGAACAGTGAATGAACATACAGGGGAACAGTGAATGAACATACAGGGGACAGGGGAGCAGTGAATGAACATACAGGGGAGCAGTGAATGAACATACAGGGGAGCAGTGACACAGGGGAGCAGTGAATGAACTTACAGGGGAGCAGTGAATGAACATACAGGGGAGCAGTGAATGAACATACAGGGGAGCAGTGAATGAACATACAGGGGAGCAGTGAATGAATATACAGGGGAGCAGTGACAGGGGAGCAGTGAATGAACATACAGGGGAGCAGTGAATGAACACAGGGGAGCAGTGAATGAACATACAGGGGAGCAGTGAATGAACATACAGGGGAGCAGTGAATGAACATACAGGGGAGCAGTGAATGAACATACAGGGGAGCAGTGAATGAACATACAGGGGAGCAGTGACACAGGGGAGCAGTGAATGAACATACAGGGGAGCAGTGAATGAACATACAGGGGAGCAGTGAATGAACATACAGGGGAGCAGTGAATGAACATACAGGGGAGCAGTGAATGAATATACAGGGGAGCAGTGAATGAACTTACAGGGGAGCAGTGAATGAACATACAGGGGAGCAGTGAATGAATATACAGGGGAGCAGTGAATGAACTTACAGGGGAGCAGTGAATGAACATACAGGGGAGCAGTGAATGAACATACAGGGGAGCAGTGAATGAACATACAGGGGAGCAGTGAATGAACATACAGGGGAGCAGTGAATGAACATACAGGGGAGCAGTGAATGAACATACAGGGGAGCAGTGAATGAACATACAGGGGAGCAGTGAATGAACATACAGGGGAACAGTGAATGAATATACAGGGGAGCTTGAGTGAACTTACAGGGGAGCAGTGAATGAACATACAGGGGAGCAGTGAATGAACTTACAGGGGAGCAGTGAATGAACATACAGGGGAGCAGTGAGTGAACTTACAGGGGAGCAGTGAATGAATATACAGGGGAGCAGTGAATGAACATACAGGGGAGCAGTGAATGAACATACAGGGGAGCAGTGAATGAATATACAGGGGAGCTGAATGAGGGGAGCAGTGAATGAACTTACAGGGGAGCAGTGAATGAACATACAGGGGAGCAGTGAATGAACTATACAGGGGAGCAGTGAATGAATATACAGGGGAGCAGTGAATGAACATACAGGGGAGCAGTGAATGAACATACAGGGGAGCAGTGAATGAATATACAGGGGAGCAGTGAATGAATATACAGGGGAGCAGTGAATGAACATACAGGGGAGCAGTGAATGAACATACAGGGGAGCAGTGAATGAACATACAGGGGAGCAGTGAATGAACATACAGGGGAGCAGTGAATGAACATACAGGGGAACAGTGAATGAACATACAGGGGAGCAGTGAATGAATATACAGGGGAGCAGTGAATGAACTTACAGGGGAGCAGTGAATGAACATACAGGGGAACAGTGAATGAACATACAGGGGAACAGTGAATGAATATACAGGGGAGCAGTGAATGAACATACAGGGGAGCAGTGAATGAACATACAGGGGAGCAGTGAATGAATATACAGGGGAGCAGTGAATGAACATACAGGGGAGCAGTGAATGAACATACAGGGGAGCAGTGAATGAATATACAGGGGAGCAGTGAATGAGCTTACAGGGGAATATTGCAAAGCAGCTTTATTGATGCTATTACAACCATTACAGCTTATTTTGTGAAGATTACCCAATACTCTTTTTTGATTTAGCAATTTAAGTACAGTTTTCATTTAACATTTCAGTTTTTCCTTAAAGAGACTGTAATGCCCATACAAAAACGTGGCAAAGCCAAGACGCGATAGCAAATGGTCCTTAATAAAAATTAAAAAATAAATAAAAAGCAAAAGACTATTATCAAGATTTAAAAAGAAAGAATAAATAAATAGAAGTGGGGTAAGAAACTGCGCTTTTCTTTGTGCATCTTGTCTTTATTTTGTTGGCTTCTTTCTTTTAATTAGTTTCCACGGCGTCTCTTTGACGCAAATCCCTTTGCAAAATCATGCTGTGGCTTTTCAGCCCACTCCAAGCCCCGAGCGAGGGAGAAGAGAGGCGTCCTCAATGACTGCTTGTCTCCTTTTATGTCTCCTCTATGGCAGGACCGGCTTTTCTTTGTCATGGAGTATGTGAACGGAGGAGACCTCATGTTCCAGATCCAGCGCTCCCGCAAGTTCGACGAAGCCCGCTCCCGCTTCTATGCAGCCGAGGTCACATCAGCGCTTATGTTTCTCCACCAACATGGCGTCATCTACAGGTACTTGTTTAGCTCAAGAAGCAATGGGGTGCTCCCCAGTCCTGGCCTAAGGCCTCTCCATCTCTTAGCAACTGGGGTTTAGGAGGCTGCTTGTTTATGTCAATTTGCTTACATGGGACTTTCCTTCTTTCTTTTTTTTCTTTTCTTTTTTGGTCATTTGTCATTTATGTTTACATATGAATGGTCCCCAGGGAGGCAGCCAAGAGTGTGTGCCAACTTTGCATTATTGAGCGAATAAAGCTTTTTGTTTTTCTAAATGTTTGGCAAAGTGCAACCTGGTGTAAACAGATCAATGCCATCCCTTCACTACCACCCGACATTCCCCCATCACCCCCCCCACCAACCGTCCTGTGCCTACGACTTCCGGAGATTAGTTTGTCTCCCCAGCGCTGGCACAATAGGATCACAGTGCCACTGATCCCACTCTCGTCTGCCCTCTTCGTTTTCTGAGCGCCACGAGGGGTCCAACTCTCCAGTCACCAAACAGGAAGCAGCTCTTTTGCTCATTGCTGTCTGGATTTAAGACTCTGACATTGTCTGGACTAACCAGAGATCAAAACAAAGCTTTATTCCTCCAGTCAATTAGCAGCGACAGAGATTCACAGGGATTAGGAGACAGCTGGAATCTATGAGAGCACGTATCATTAACATTCAGCATAGTCTCCTCTAATTGGGATTTTGACCACGCTGCTCTACTGCAGGCAGAGGTGTGCGCGCGTTCCTTTAGGGCTCGCATCCAGCCAGGTCATTATTATGCATTGTGGACAGCTTTCCAGTGTCTAGAATCGCTAGGATCTAAATAATACGCCACTGCTGGTGTGCAAAACGTTCAAACTGTAACCCACACTAGCACTCACACACTAAAACAAGGGTTTCAAGATTTGCTCACCATAGAAGAAAAGAAAAAGTAACCTAAAGGAACATACTGGTTAATTTGATTAATAAAAACACACCCCTTTATGAATTTGTGATTTGTAACAATCACAATAGAAACTATGTGGCTCTCTTTAATTTTCCTCAATCAGAATTCACAAGATTTTGAATCACAGACATTAACAGAATACACACTTCTGGGTTTAATACAAAATCCAACACAACATCCAGCATCCCAGTAATATAATCAGGACCCATTTATTCATTTATTTTATTAAATTTGTTTAAAAAAAATTAAAGTAATGACATTCTTAACACTTCTTCATTCAAATGAAATGCAGATTTGTACTCACCTGGGGCAAAGCAACGTAATAGCCTTTCAGAAGAATTCCAACCCATCACACAACAGAGTACTATACTAATACCATACTGAAACTATTCCTACTGTATTATACAATGCTTAGGGTTGTTTCAGCTAATCTGAGCACAGGGAGCCATTCATGTATTAGATTTCAACAACATGATCTGGTACCCTTTGGAATTATTGCATTGGCTGTGTGTAGATACTGTTTCGGTAACCAGACGCCGCTACATAAATATTCCACAATAATCATTGAAATACTAATTTTTGTGAGAATTGTCTACAAATATATAGTGGGTCCTGTCTGCTGCTTGTTGCAGGATCTTGAGAAGAGAACAGTGCAAGTTATCACAGCCCCAGAGGAGCGGGCGTAGGGATGTGCTGGGCAATTTGCTGTACTGGAATCCCTAGGAATGCCACCCAGAATGGTGGCTTGGAGTGTATAGAATCTGTACGGATGTTGTTAATCACAAGGCTTGGACAATCAAGTCTTTGAAGTAGAGGTCAGCACCCAAGGGACGAGCATGACTAAGGGGGTTCTCTCAAGACTGAGAATGTGGACAAATAAAGCTTTCCTGCATTGCATGTTATAAACATTTCCATTCAGTGAAAGATCAGTGAGCCTAGTTCAACACTAAAGAAATTACAATGCAAAGTTCCGAACATGGGAGACACTGCGACACTGCTGCACAGTAGAGTGTGTGTGCTTTACTTCAGA
The DNA here is from genome assembly GCF_017654505.1 of Polyodon spathula. Lineage (NCBI taxonomy): Eukaryota > Metazoa > Chordata > Actinopteri > Acipenseriformes > Polyodontidae > Polyodon > Polyodon spathula. The sequence continues at coordinate 77,161,992 of NC_054538.1, read as the reverse complement.
TCGCACTGGTGCCTGTGTTGTCTTTGCATGCTACCTTTTCGATACAGCCGTGTACAAATTCTGTTACAGGAACAAATATAAACATTTCAAATGGTGTTTGTTTGAATGTTCTATTCTTAAAATAATTATTTTCCTCATCTATTGTTTTCGCTCTATGACACTGCGTACTGCATTCTGCACCCAGCTTTAAAAAACTTGAGAAATGGGTACGATGTGACCTTTATTTTTGTTTTTTTTTCAAACTCAAAATTGTCAAGCCAGGTAGTAGAGGTGTGGTGATACTCACAGTCGGAATTGCCTTTAAGAAGCATTTATCAGAAGGTATTAAATAAATCCATTCGTTAATGTGTTTATTTCAAAACAAGAAAAGCTGTCCTTCCCTTGCCTGTATAATTGAGTACCGATCAAAGTCAATTAGCTTCTGCATTGTTTTAAAAGCCGCTTGGAAGCCAATTTTCCTCTCATCCGCGGTGCTGACATTTTTACTGCTGTAAGCTGACAGTTTTGTGGCCTTGGTACTGCAGTAAAAATGTCAGCTGTCCTAAACTGGCTTTCTCAAATATAGCATCCATAGGGCCACCATTCAAGCAAATGATACATAATTTATAACAGTTTATAAGCCATTGCAGTAAAGGGCCTATTTTGTATGTACCTGGCTTTTGTCTTCATATAGCTTTGCGGCAGCCAGCTAGCAAATATTATATATATGCATAAAGAGAGAGGGAGTGCGAGAGAGAAGTTGGCTTTAACTCGCTGCGTTCATCTCGTCTGTGAGGTGATGACTGTTCCAGGCAAGCGCCACTGAGACTGTGGCTGCCAATGGAGGCGGGAAACACCAGCTTGTTACTTTATCTCAATCAATCAATCTTTATTTTATATAGCGCCTTTCATAGTTGACCACCATCACAAAGTGCTTTACAGGCTGCAGTAACAACAAGAAAATCCATAATACTTTAAATACAGAGAAATGCATAATACATGATGCACAGTAAAACAAAAAAAATCGGGAGCCAACACCTCGGCATGTTTACTGCGGCTGGTCCCAGGGTGACCTTCAGTCAGTTTTCCTGGGGAGACAAATAAAAGCTTCAACAGCAAGCTCTAATACACTGTGTTCAGACTGCCGCCTCGCACTCGCCCAGCTATCACAGTCTCTTCTGGGAGCGTGTTTCAGCTTGCCGCTGTCCCGTAGATTATTGTACCAGGACAAACTGTTTAAAGGTACATTTAGAAGTGAATTGACTCTTAGCAGCAGAATGGGATTTTAAACGCTTTTTAAAACACATTGTGAATTCCAGTCTGTTATGAGTTAGGCTGCTTAAATTTGAGACCAACAGTTCCCAAATGAGTAGCACTTGATGGGGGCAATGCCTGTAATGCAATATCTGGGCCATCGACTAGTATGTGAAGTGTTTCACTAGAGTTACTAGAACCTTTTTTTTTTTTTTTTTTTTTTTTTTTTTAATTCTAATAAAATTGGAACAGTTTCATATTAGGGAAATGCTTAGAACCTCCTGTCAATGCTTCTGCTTCATTCCACAGTCACAAATAGATCCATGTCTTTTTTACTCTGTTCTTTGATCTCTGTGCTGCTGATTAAATTTGAACCCAGCATGTTTTATTGCATTATTTGTACATTCTAATTGTCTTTTAATACATTATAATGATCTCGTTATTGTTTTCAAGGATTCCTTTTTAACAAGGCCTTGGTCTTAATGGGTAAATCTCCTGGTTAAATAAATAATAAACACATTAAAAATATTTCTTTTGGCCAATAAGACAAATTAGACTCGACCCACTGCAGAGTGGAGGAGAACTCAGAAAGAGGGAGAGCAGGGTAATGTGGTCCTTCCTGTTTCTTCCCAGTCCAGTTCCATCATGGACAGAATACACAACCACACCTGAAGAACGTGTAATAATTGAAACTCACACACACCAGCGAAGCTGCTCTCAGAATAGACTCTTCCTATGGAAACAGTTGCTCAAGACAGTTTGTTATGTACAGAGAGAATATCGGCACCAGTGATTCACAAGCCCACACAAAAACCTGCATGCTCACACACACTTGAAACATGAGTACACAAGCAGACACCTCTGAAACAGAACATGAAGTATGTCTAATGATTAATGAATATTGTGTTGGATACAGATTCTCCTTAGATATACAGTAGTAGTTTTGACAAACATTGTTTTATATAAAACTAATAAAAATCATTGAGGTGTGCATTGCATTTCACGAGACATAAACACACAATTGTATTCAACAGAAAAGAAATGAGTTAATAAACAGAGAAGACGGTCCTTGCTTTGTTTGCTCCATTCTCGAATGTACAGGCGGAGAGCAGAGTTCACTCAGTGCGTAATGGAAAAATAACTCCAGCTTGATATAAAGCTCAGGAAATGCTTTCCATCATGATTGATTAGTGTGGCCTTTTCCCTTCTGTGTACTGTTTTGTTTTGTTTTGTTTTTTCTTCCTAAAGCACACTGCTTTTTAATGCTGCCAAAAACCTTGCGGCAGTCTTGACTGCAGTTCCAATTTAGACAGAGGAGCACACGATATATTAAAGTATGCTGGCACACATTGGACTGAGAGGACTTTATTGATTATACAGGGTGTGTTATTGGTGAGAATCCCTGTATTGATTATATGGTGCATGTTATTGGTGAGAATCCCTGTATTGATTATACAGGGTGTGTTATTGGTGAGAATCCCTGTATTGATTATACGGTGCATGTTATTGGTGAGAATCCCTGTATTGATTATACAGGGTGTGTTATTGGTGAGAATCCCTGTATTGATTATTCGGTGCATGTTATTGGTAAGAATCCCTGTATTGATTGTACGGGACGTGTTATTGTTGAGAATTCATGTATTGATTATACAGGACGTGTTATTGGTGAGAATCCCTGTATTGATTATACGGGGGCGTGTTATTGGTGAGAATCCCTTTATTGCTTATACAGGACGTGTTATTGGTGAGAATCCCTGTATTGATTATACGGGGTGTGTTATTGTTGAGAATTCATGTATTGATTATATGGGGCGTGTTATTGTTGAGAATTCATGTATTGATTATACAGGACGTGTTATTGGTGAGAATCCCTGTGCTCTGTTCTGGTCGATGGTGATACCTGCATTCACTGTTTGGGTTATTGCGTCTTTCAGGTGTCACAGTCGTCCGCAGTCGTGGTCTTGCCCTCACCAGCAGTCACCAGCCGCCTGTATAGATCAGCTAATATAGATTTATGACACAAAGGCATACTCCGAGATTATGAGGCATTGAATTGTGCCAAAGAAGGTCATCACAGTTGGACAAGGAATTCTCTAGATGGAAAACTACTGTATAAAATAACATAAATGATACAGAGAACCTCCATATACCGATAAATAAATTGGGCAACAGAAGGTTCCTGAGTTTCATCACAGTAGGGCAAGGGTGTACTATCACTGTCCTGAGTGCCATTCCACTCCAGGCTTTACAGGTACAATTATATTTATTTATTCATTTATTTCTTGCATTTATATAGCGGTTTTTATACAATAAGTATCATAAAGCATGGTACAGTACATAGCAGAAAAAAAGAACAAACCACAACACATTTGTATAGCATACTGTTTTGCCGCCCTTGGCAGGCGCCTGTTCTTCCTATATGATTATGTCGGCCCTGACGGTAGCATATATAATGAAAACAGCAAGGGACCTAGAATGAAGCCCTGTGGAACACCTCAGACACCTTCCAATAATGCTGATTTTACATCCTGTCACAAAGACAGCTGCAGTGGGTGACGTCAGACCAGAAACCAGGAACCAGGAAATAAACAACAGAGGAGGAGTTTGGTGAAGCTGAGCGAATGGTCTCGCTCAGCATTTAATAATGAACAGACAGACAGAAAATAAAAGGTTGTAAGACAAACAAGACACACGACAAGGCACTCGTAGCCAAAACAAAAAAAGACAAGCAAAACGGACTATACAGACAAAACACAGTGAGCTTCTATTTTAACTATTTTTATAATTGTTATTATTATTACAGTTAACTCCGTCTCCAATCCCGTTCTCCACTCACCGAACACACAGCCCTGAGTGAGTGAAAACACGCAGCTTTTATGCAGCTGTACCGAGACTCGATTGATAATCAGTCATTCAATTGGAGTCTCGGTACAACTGCACGTGAATTAATAAAAGTGCAATTCCCCATGCTCACATATTATTTTACTTGCACGTGAAGTGCTGTGCAATCCTCGTGCCTAAATACAAATATACATTTTAAACACTTGTGCTTGCAACCCATATTTATATCCCATGTATTTTATACATAAACACCAACATTAAACACACTACATACAACAGAAAACACTTAAATAAACATAAAGGGGCGGGACACTCCGCCACAAACCCCAATAGAGATGAACTGAAACCTATCAGAAAGGTAAGATTTGAACCAGGCTAAGACAAGGCCAGACAGTCCCAGTGTGCTTTCAAGACAATTCAGTAGGATGGAATGATGCACAGTATCAAAGGCAGCACTTGGATCAAGAAGAATTAATAGTGATGGAAAACCCGAGTCAGAGCTTATCAGCAGACCGTTCACAACTCTGACAAGAGCCATCTCGGTGCTACGTGCAGCACGAAAACCAGACTGAAACTTCTCAGATATACCATTAAGAGTTAGAAATGTTTGTTATTGAATTGCAACAGCTCTCTCTAGAACCTTCTGTAAGAATGGTAAGTTGGAGACTGGCCTATAATTATTGAGGACTTTAGGGTCCACATTGTGTTTCTTAAGCACAGGCTTTACCACAATTAAGTGCTGAGGGAACTAGACTGGAGGAAAGTGAACCATTTATAATATTTAAAATGTGGTATTAATAACACCAAGAACATATTTTAATAGTTTTGTAGGAATAGGATCAAGAGAGCATGTAGTAGCTCTCATATGTCAAACTAGCTCTGTCAGTTCCTGTAAGGTAATCAAAGAAAAAGCCCCCATAGTAGTCTTAATAGGTGTAGTTGGTAAAATTGTGCTGGAGTCCTCCTTAATAGCAGGTGTCTATGGAATCTCATTTCTGATGTCTAGTATTTTATTTTTGAAGAAATGTAAGCAGTCATTGCAGCTGTGAGAGGAGCTAATGTCAAGGGTAGGACTATTAGGGGAAGGATTAAATAATGTATCTAGAGTAGCAAAAATATTTAATTAAATTCAGGTTGGAACACAAACAGGAGTGGAAGGGTTGACTAGTCACCCCTGAAATAGGGCAAGTGTTCTCTTGATTTTAACAAAACACCTGACTGTACGCACACCAAAGAAACATGACGCAGAGGAATATAAATGATGTATCACCTGTGAAAGAAAACAGTTTTGTGCTGTGTAGTTGTGTTTTCTCCTGCTGCTGTGTTGGACTGGAGGTTGCGCAAATGGAACAATTGACACATGTCACTGACAGATCAAGGCACTGCACCCCCCTGTGAAGTGAAGAGCAGACAAATGCATCCACAGCACCTTCAGTCCTGTGTGCTGGTGTGGAGGTGGGTACCGGTTATATCACACTCTCAAATGGCAGGAGGTGGGGGTCAAACAAGTTTAGTACACCTTTGGATGAATGATATCTTTTAAGGTGATGTTGACATTTTTTAAGCATTCAACCATCAAACCCTGACCTGAATGGTTTCATGATACACCCTCGGAAACCTTTCATCAAGCGTGCCTTATCTCGAAATCTTCTTCTTTATTAAAGGATTTGATAAAAGGATTAAGTGCTCGGAGTGCAGGCAGTATTTGGGATCATTTGGATGCTTCTGAGGATCAGGAGGCCTGCATTTGTGTTTAATGTTGTCAGTTTGGAATGTCACGATTATAATTTGAGAAAACTAGAAATTGAAAATAAAATCTGTTTAATATTTTGATTCTTCGTTACCCAAAATGCCCCAGGTTAGAGACTGGTGTGCAAAGCAGTGCAGAAACACAATGGACACCTTGATGCTGTACACCAGCAGCTGTGGTCAGATCAGCAGATCCAAAGTAAGGGTCTTCTAATCCCTCATTTGTTCAGCTAGCTCAGTAACAATCACTCACAATGTGGTGCATTCTCGAATGAACAGTTTATTTGATACACAGTTTCAAAATGGATTCAACTGGAAGGTGAAACCTTTGGCATCCCCCTTTGACTCTACCAGCCATACGTTGGACTATTGGCGTGAAACGTAACCAGAGCAGCTTTAGAAACCAAAAAACTTCAATATAATAATGCTGTGAAATATAATCAAAAACATAAAGCATTGCCAAGGTGTTTTAGTCTGTTACAGATTACTATCAGTATAATCGGTCCCAACTGGTCCAGATTAGTCTGCTGTACAAACCTCATGGATTCAAAATGTTTTGTAGAAATCAAAGAAGAAAACACTGGAAAGATATTCTGTTGACGACAGTGAGTCAGCTGTGGTTTCTAAGTGTCCATGGTCCATGATATTTCTCACTGTTTTATTTTTTGAATACTGAGCCCTGTGTCTGGTTTCTCTTCTCAAAATACTGCCAGTACTTGTTATTCTGTTTGTTTGATCTGTGGCTTGACGTTTGCTTTTAATTGTGCTAATTGGTTTTTGGAACTGGTTTTCTGTCAGCACCTCGTTCTTATCGTTCTTTATGAGTCACATTAGCGTACGGATAAATGGAAAGAAAACTGACAGAAACAATTGTGTAGTCGCTATTTCATGAAAGGGGACAGAGCAGCTTTAATGAGAAACAAACTTCAAATGAACCTTTGGTGCAGAAAGTCTACCTCTGCAAACACTTGATAATGCAAAGCCTAAAGGGAGGGCGGTTTACAGTTCTGCAGAAGCATGAATCCCGGTTTGCAGCTCTTGAGTCTTTCCCCTGTGGTGCTTAACCTGTCAACAGTGTAAATGCAGAACAATCCTTCTGATCTTTTAATGTACATCTTGTAATACCAGCACCACAGCTGTGTTTAAACAGGCATTAATTGAAATGATATTGTACAGTTCTCAATTTACAACCAGAACATTTATAGTAAAAAACAACATTTCAGTGTTAATTTTTTTTTTTTCTTTTTTACATCAGACAAGGTATAATTAAAAGATATGCATATTGCTGTTACATTGTTTTTAACAGATAATGTTGAACAAAAAAAAAAAAATCTGCATTTTACTTTTGACTAGAAGTGTGTGTTAAAAGAAAACACATTAAATACATTTTAAATGCACTCAATATATGGTTACATTGCACTACTACTAAAATATTAGAGTATATATATATATGGATAAATATATTTAAATTCAAATTTTATACACTAGCCGTGACCACATCAGTGAACTGGTTAGTATTTTTAACAGGGATAAAAATTGGCACTGATACGGCCTAAAATATTTATAATATATATATATATATATCTAATATATATATATATATATATATATATATATATATAATTTTACCATGACAAAATCACATCTCAAATCATCATACCTCTGTCTGTCGTCTGTAAAAACTTATGAAAGCAATTCCAAATCAAATGGATATTAACTAGAACGCCCAGCTAGGAGGCCGAGATAACAATTGTCGATGTTTTAAAGGCATGAACCAAATCTGGTCATTGCTTAAATGGATTTTTCTACATTCTGTAAAAAACATCCAGTTCTTTAGGAAAGAAAAAAGAAGCGAATGTAGGATTGCCACCTGCGGGTTTCACCCAGACAGTCTGGGAATTGGCATCTGTGTCTAGGTGGCAGGAATTAACAAGCCCTACTGTCCGGTTTTAAGTGAAACGCATAAAAAACACCAGCCTCCCTTTAATATTTTCTTTGACGTACCATGTAACGGGACATTTTGGAGTGGAATTTATGTTGTCTTTATTGATGGTTTGGATTGGATCGCCAATTATACTTCCACCAATCTGAGAGCCGTGAAGCCAATTTGCTTTAAAAAACTAAAAACAGACTAGACGTTTCCATCAGTGGACATAGAAAATCTGGAATTTGTGATGTGAGCCTGAGCCTGCTACTTTGGAACCTGTAGGATTGTTCTTTTTAGGTTAAGCAGTTTGGTGGTTCTTTTTACAAGGGGTTAATTAAGTAACAGCCAAAATTGTTTATGCCAGACTTGTTAGAAAGTCTGTAACAACGGTGCAAATTTGCTTTGGATTGTTATTGTCGATATGTTGTAGATAATACTGTTAAGACACCCACCATGCAGGTATCACAAAGTCCCTAAACAATATGTTCAAATAAATTAGTTTTGCACTGTATTAAAAAAAGTTGATTTTGACAGTGCTTGCTAGTTTGTTAACCAATTTTAAATTTTAAGCATTTCATTTTTGGCTTTGTTGTCAAGTTTTCACAAGTGGCAATACTGTCCTCTAATTACTAAATGATGCTGTCCTCTATACTCAAAAGTGTTGGTACCAAAATGTCTTAATAAGGACATTTAAGGAATATTTGCGATACACAAAACACCCCTTCCCACACTCCTACTATTTAAGGAAAAAAATACAGCAGTTTAAAACCCATAAAATACTACAGTCGATTTATGGTGCACGCCTGGAGACCGCCATATAGAGAGTTGCAACAGTCAAGTCAAGAGGAGACAAGTGCATGACAAAGGATCTCCACATCCAGGAGGGAAAAGTAGGGATGGACTTTGGAGATGTTTCGAAGATGATAGAAGGAAGATTTGACCACGGAGGAGATGTGGACATGAAAGGAGAGGGTGCTGTTAAGAAGTACACCAAGGCTTCGAACTGTGGGGGAAGGCAGCAGCAGGCAGTCTCCTACTTTTTATAGTTTCAGAGTTATGAGGCACAAATCTAACAACAATAAAAAAACAGGCGAAAATGACCCTAACTAAACATGATGGTAATGTGCTAAGACATGTAACATGTATGTAAGACATGTATGTTTGTGTGACATAAACCCAATGCAATCCAGAGTTGTATTTGAACAGTAATTGTATTGACCTCAAACACATAATGAAATATCATTCATGAAATAATTTGTGGTTCATCTGTTTAAGTATAACTACTCATCGATGCAGCATAACTACAGATTGCTCCAGGAAACCCACTGTATAAATGGGAACCAGAATGTGTATGTAAAAAATAAATAGCTTTGGATAAAAGCGTCAGCCATATAAATAATAATAATAATAATAATAATAATAAATAATAATAATAATAATAATAATAATATTATACTGTACACATGTTATGTAATACATCACCCTGCAGTTAATGGGTTACATAGTCATATATATTTTTTATTTTATTTTATTTCATTTTAAACAATAAGGTGTATCGACATGCATACCTCTAATTACACCTAAGATAAACGTCTGGAACAAAATAAAACTCATCATATTTTTTAATGTATTTATACAGGATTAATGGTTAGAAGTCAAATATACAACTTTGCTTTTTAAATAAATGTTTCCCCAGAGCCTGACGCATGAGAAAAATAGCAGCTTTTTAGTAAGTCCCTGTCATTAGTAAAACCCGGCATAAGTTATCTATTTAAATTATTACCTTGTATTGCTAGATGATATTCGATCGATTTTTGTCTGCTTTTCCCTGGGAAGAACATCATCTGCCTGTTACTCCCTGTCAATTATATATTTCTTTTAACTGATGGAATGCTGAACTGACTGGCTGTACCAGTGGATTTAAGGATGAATGTGTGTTCACAGAATGCCCCTGTTTTAGAGGATTTTGTTTGTGTATGGCTTCAATTTTCTGACAAAGTGCTAAAAAAAAAGTTCTGCAAAAGGCTTACCACTGAAATACCGACACCTTTGAGCATAGAAGCCACTGTGATCATTCCACTGTGTTACGTTAGGGACTCATAGGCATAGCTAAGTTTTAAAACTGAGAGTTAACAAGTTGGTCATATGGATTTTTTGGACAGGGGAAATGTTAGGCTGAATTATTGAAGGTGGATGAGAATGTTAGGGTATTATCATAACCTTGGTTCCCTGAAATAGAAATTGAATGGGTTGTTACCGCCTAAAGACCTGAATTCTGAATACCAAAGCTGTTCTTTGAGCCTGTGACACCATCATGATCCCGCCCCTGACTGCAGTCACAGATCTCAGCGTCATTTTTCCTTGTCCTGCTGCGAATAGTGGATGCAGCAACCTTGATGGTTAATGGTTACTTTGGTTAGGAAGCTGTGTGGTCCAGTGGTTAAAGAAACTGGCTTGTAACCAGAAAGGGTCCCTGGTTCAAATTCCAGCTCAGCCTCTGACTCATTGTGAGACCCAAAGCAAGTCACTTAAACTCCTTGTGCTCCGTCTTTCAAGTGAGACATTCTTGTAAGTGACTCTGCAACTGATGCATAGTTTAAGAACATAAGAACATAAGAAAGTTTACAAACGAGAGGAGGCCATTCGGCCCATCTTGCTCATTTGGTTGTTAGTAGCTTATTGATCCCAGAATCTCATCAAGCAGCTTCTTGAAGGATCCCAGGGTGTCAGCTTCAACAACATTACTGGGGAGTTGATTCCAGACCCTCACAATTCTCTGTGTAAAAAAGTGCCTCCTATTTTCTGTTCTGAATGCCCCTTTGTCTAATCTCCATTTGTGATCCCTGGTCCTTGTTTCTTTTTTCAGGCTGAAAAAGTCCCTTGGGTCGACACTGTCAATACCTTTTAGAATTTTGAATGCTTGAATTAGGTCGCCACGTAGTCTTCTTTGCTCAAGACTGAACAGATTCAATTCTTTTAGCCTGTCTGCATATGACATGCCTTTTAAGCCCGGAATAATTCTGGTCGCTCTTCTTTGCACTCTTTCTAGAGCAGCAATGTCATTTTTATAGCGAGGTGACCAGAACTGCACACAATATTCAAGATGAGGTCTTACTAGTGCATTGTACAGTTTTAACATTACTTCCCTTGATTTAAATTCAACACTTTTCACAATGTATCCGAGCATCTTGTTAGCCTTTTTTATAGCTTCCCCATATTGTGTAGATGAAGACATTTCTGAGTCAACAAAAACTCCTAGGTCTTTTTCATAGATTCCTTCTCCAATTTCAGTATCTCCCGTATGATATTTATAATGTACATTTTTATTTCCTGCGTGCAGCACCTTACACTTTTCTCTATTAAATGTTATTTGCCATGTGTCTGCCCAGTTCTGAATCTTGTCTAGATCATTTTGAATGACCTTTGCTGCTACAACATTGTTTGCCACTCCTCCTACTTTTGTGTCGTCTGCAAATTTAACAAGTTTGCTTACTATACCAGAATCTAAATCATTAATGTAGATTAGGAATAGCAGAGGACCTAATACTGATCCCTGTGGTACACCACTGGTTACCACACTCCATTCTGAGGTTTTTCCTCTAATCAGTACTTTCTGTTTTCTACATGTTAACCACTCCCTAATCCATGTACATGTGTTTCCTTGAATCACCACTGCATTCAGTTTGAGAATTAATCTTTTGTGCGGGACTTTGTCAAAAGCTTTCTGGAAATCTAAATAAACCATGTCATATGCTTTGCAATTATCCATTATCGATGTTGCATCCTCAAAAAAATCAAGCAAGTTAGTTAGACACGATCTCCCTTTCCTAAAACCATGTTGACTGTCTCCCAGGACCCTGTTACCATATAGGTAATTTTCCATTTTGGATCTTATTATAGTTTCCATAAGTTTGCATATAATAGAAGTCAGGCTTACTGGTCTGTAGTTACCTGGTTCAGTTTTGTTTCCCTTTTTGTGGATCGGTATTACGTTTGCAATTTTCCAGTCTGTCGGTACCACCCCTGTGTCAAAGACCTTATTTTACCATCCTTGACAAACAAACAAGAAAACTTAACTCATTTTGCTTGGCAGGTGCTGTTTTGTTCACTCTCAATTATTAGCATCTCTGGGTTTGTGAAACCAGCAGTGAAAGTTCACTTATTATTTGGTATACAGTCTAATTCCAGGTGTAATCTGAAAATTAACTTCATTCAGTTTGTGTTCCTGAGCAGAAAATCCAACATGGCAGTGGATCCCAGATTCCTGACACTTTTCAGCTTTTTGTACTTCTCCTCACTTTCATCTCTGTAAAAAAAAAAGTGAATGGTTAGCATAAATAAGCAACTGAGGGCCATGCCAGCACCACCATAACACTGAGGAAGATCTTTGAAGCGTTTTCTAGTTGAATTTTAGCCGGAATGATTGAAAATGTTTTTAAAAACAAATTTTGCTTTACAGTTTTTTTTTTTTTTTTTACAGAGATTTAAAACTAGACAACATTCTCCTAGACGCTGAAGGACACTGCAAGCTGGCTGACTTCGGCATGTGCAAGGAGGGGATTCTGAATGGAGTAACGACTACGACATTCTGTGGAACACCTGACTACATCGCCCCAGAGGTAACTCACAGCCTTTCTGTCAACTGGTACTAGTCTTACCAAAGTATAGGCTGGCTTAGTGTAATTCCCGATGTGGAGGATACTGCTGCACTGTAGTTTTTTTTTATTTCTAGTTTGGTAATTTTTTCATTGGATGTGTTTCTCCTTTCTGAATTTCTTTCTGTTGCTAATGACAAGTTAGAGCAAAGAGCTTTACAAATTTAGCCCTTTATGTTTAAATGAATGTTTTATTAATGACTGTTTACCAATAAAATCAAGTAAATGAAAACTTTTTTTTAACTGTTTTAGATTAAGAGGGTTTGAAATGTATTCCCTTTTTTACAGAATCTTTCGAACCAGACTTTAAAACAGCTCTTACAGATTTTGTGAATAATGCATGTGTGCATGGTTTTTACTGCTCTAAACCGCACCAGACCTCAATACGCTCTTGAACTTCATGCTAAGGCTGCTGGTGTTTATTTCTCAGGGGGGAATTATATTATTAATACAACACAATCAGCCACGCAGTGATTGGGAGTAGTATGAAGATGGTGCAAAGTCTAGCGCAAAGTAAAAGCCCATCTCTTCAAAACAGTCCGTGCTGTTGTAGCTCCCTGGGCCCTATTCTCTATCTCATTGCAATCCAGCAGTTTTAAAATGTACTTGATTCTGTTATGAAAGCCCCTTATTCCAGAACATTAACCCATCCCAGCTCTCCAGAGGGATGTGTCCCATAGTCTGCATTTATCTGCCACTGAGAATCCATGTGGGAGTCACTGGAGCCAAGCAGCAGCTCAGGATAAACACTGGGACTTTATTAAGGGGGGGGAAGGGGAAGCTGTGCTCGCCATACAGTACAGGGTGTGCTGTCCCCATGCACCGCTAGCATAGACCAGCTACAGCCCTCCTCAACATCCTCCATTGAGGACATGGCAGCTTGGAACAGAATTTTGCACCCAAGCCTTAGATACAGAACTGTTAGAAAACTCAAGAAGAAGATAAGCATTTCCATCATGTTACTGGTACTGACAGTAAAGCAATACAACATCTCTCTGTCTGTTCTCTTTATCCAAGCGGTCATGGATCCAAATACTGCCACCATTTAAATATTAAAACAGGACCAAATTTTACTTACTTTTAAAGACAAAAATACACTTAGGAGATTCTCATGCACTGTTAGAGTATTAATAATAATAATAATAATAATAATAATAATAATAATAATAATAACAATAATAGTTTGTAACTCCTACTCTCTGTCCCATTATGTCTCCATTCAACTTAAAAAATGTGTCTTCTGGTCATGGCCTTAGTGTTTAGTTTGAAAAAGTGATGGGGTTGACTTAGTTGACTTGGAATTTAACAAGTTATTTTGCCATTCAGGGGTGATTTGCTGCTGCCTTGTTGACTGCACCCTCTCTCTGTCCATGTGCTCTTAGATCCTGCAGGAGCTGGAGTATGGCCCCTCGGTGGACTGGTGGGCTCTGGGGGTGCTGATGTACGAGATGATGGCAGGGCAGCCCCCCTTTGAGGCAGACAACGAGGACGACCTGTTTGAGTCCATCCTTCATGACGACGTGCTCTACCCTGTGTGGCTGAGCAAGGAGGCTGTCAGCATCCTCAAAGCGGTGGGTCCGTCTTCCAGACACCCCCCCGGCGCCTCTCCACAGTATCCATCCAGACCCTCCCCCCGGCTGCCTCCTCACAGTATCCATCCAGACCCTCCCCCCGGCTGCCTCTCCGCAGTATCCACCCAGACCCTCCCCCCGGCTGTCTCTCCACACTATCCATTCAGACACTCACCCTGGCTGTCTCTCCACACTATCCATCCAGACCCTCCCCCCGGCTGCCTCTCTGCAGTATCCATCCAGACCCTCCCCCTGGCGCCTCTCCACAGTATCCATCCAGACCCTCCCCCTGGCGTCTCTGCACAGTATCCATCCAGACCCTCCCCCCTGGCTGCCTCTCCACAGTATCCATCCAGACCCTCCCCCTGGCTGCCTCTCCACAGTATCCATCCAAACACTCCCCCCGGCACTTCTGCACACTATCCATCCAGACCCTCCCCCTGGCTGCCTCTCCACAGTATCCATCCAGACCCTCCCCCCGGCTGCCTCTCCACAGTATCCATCCAGACCCTCCCCCTGCTGCCTCTCTACAGTATCCATCCAGACCCTCCCCCTGGCTGCCTCTCCACAGTATCCATCCAGACACTCCCCCCGGCGCCTCTCCACACTATCCATCCAGACCCTCCCCCTGGCTGCCTCTCCACAGTATCCATCCAGACCCTCCCCCCGGCTGCCTCTCCACAGTATCCATCCAGACACCCCCCCCTGCTGCCTCTCTGTATTATTCCATCCAAACACTCCCCCCAGCTGCCTCTCAACCCCTTGAATGGAAAATATTTATACAAAGTAACAGTTATAAAGGGCACAGATAATACAGTTGTACATCCTTGGTGGTCATTTTTTTCTCTCTCTCTCTCTCTCTTTCTCTCTTTCTCTCTTTCTCTCGCTCATCCTCACCCTGTACCTTTCCTTCGTCCATCTTTCTTTTTCTCTCTCTCCTTTCTGGTCTCATTTTTACCTTTTTCTCTTCCTCTCTTTCTCCTTTACTTCCTCTTTAACTCCCCCATTTCACTCCCTCTCCTTTTCCCTTACCCCCTCCCTTCCTCTCTTTTTTTTATTAAATTAGATGTGATTAGCTGAGCAGTCCCCTATGAGAGTTCATGCAGAGTTCAGAGTGCCACTGGTTACAGCGAGAGGGGCCTGGGATGAAATGCATTTCTTGTGGGAAAAGAACAAATTGTTTGTGTTCCCTGCCGGTTAGGATTGCATCAGCTGTATGCTGTGCTGTTCATCGGGACATCATGGAGCTCCACTACTTGATTCCTGGGGCATCTCCAGGCTCTGTGTTGATTGTTGCACTATTCAGAGAGCCCTCATGAAACAGCATCTGTGTTGCCGTAATGAAGTCTTGTGGGCTTTCTCTTTGATAGATGGAGTGCACTCACTTTTCTCTTCTCTCATTTTAGGTGTAAAATTTAGCTCTTTTACACTTTCTGATTGGGGATTTTTTTTTTGTTGACGTGTGATTTCATCATGTATTTGCAGGAAGTCTTTTGTAGTGACACAGGTGAAACCTGATACACCACTAACAGGCACTGTATACAGGTGAAACCTGATACACCACTAACAGGCACTGTATACAGGTGAAACCTGATACACCACTAACAGGCACTGTATACAGGTGAAACCTGACACACCACTAACAGGCACTGTATACAGGTGAAACCTGACACACCACTAACAGGCACTGTATACAGGTGAAACCTGACACACCACTAACAGGCACTGTATACAGGTGAAACCTGACACACCACTAACAGGCACTGTATACAGGTGAAACCTGATACACCACTAACAGGCACTGTATACAGGTGAAACCTGACACACCACTAACAGGCACTGTATACAGGTGAAACCTGATACACCACTAACAGGCACTGTATACAGGTGAAACCTGATACACCACTAACAGGCACTGTATACAGGTGAAACCTGATACACCACTAACAGGCACTGTATACAGGTGAAACCTGATACACCACTAACAGGCACTGTATACAGGTGTTAATTACATGATATCACCCATAACTTTAAAATAAAATAAATATAAGTACTAAAAGAAACTTTATGAACTTCAATGGCAAAAAATTAGGCTGTAAGACTTCCTTATTGTATTCAGAGTTTTGGTTCACAGTCTTAAAGACAGATAGATAGTTATACTATCTCCATGATACAATGGCATAATACATTTGGCAAATGTAAAGGAGTTTTATTGCTTAAATTGTGTTTGCTGTTGTGAATTTGCTTGTGTAACTTTACCTGTGCCAGGTGATCAGAATAATTCTGCTGTGTGTATTGATGGAAGTAAAAGCAGCTTTTGGTGCGAGTTTACAGTTGTGTTGTATCAAATTGTCTTTGTGCCTTCTCCAAATGCTCTGTACCCCAACACAAAATCACATATTCAAACAGCTGATTTTTGTATTATGTACTGTTAACTGTGAAGTAGGCCTATTGTTTAACCCCCAATTGCTAGGTAATGGTTTCACTCAACACAATTCTGAGCTAGTAGACAAAGGGGGGCTGCCACTTGGCTAGAATACCTGGCTTTAATCTATCCTCTATGAATAACATAGATGTTTGTGCGTTGAAGTCTGTTAGAAAAGAGCTGGAGACAAGCATTGAATATTTATTTACTATAAAAGGGCATACTGTAAACTATCAAATGGGATAAACATTCACAGCTGGTTTCACAAGCCGTGGTCAGAGCTAATCTTGGGACTACCTTGGTATACCTTAGGTATGAGATTAGTGCTAACCCGGGTTTGTGAAACCAGCATTTAGCTTTTTTTTTTTTTTAAGCCAGTTGTTGATCAAGAGGGGCATCACTGCAGCACACTGAGCAGGCCAGTGAGTTTTCAGTCAGGTAGCATTGCTTTATTAGTGTGAGGCTGTGTGCTGGGTGGTTAGTCATGCTTTAGTAGTGTGAGGCTGTGTGCTGGGTGGTTAGTCATGCTTTAGTAGTGTGAGGCTGTGTGCTGGGTGGTTAGTTATGCTTTGGCAGTGTGAGGCTGTGTGCTGGGTGGTTACTCATGCTTTAGCAGTGTGAGGCTGTGTGCTGGGTGGTTACTCATGCTTTAGCAGTGTGAGGCTGTGTGCTGGGTGGTTAGTCATGCTTTAGCAGTGTGAGGCTGTGTGCTGGGTGGTTAGTCGTGCTATGGCAGTGTGAGGCTATGTTTTGGGTGGTTAGTCATGCTTTAGCAGTGTGAGGCTGTGTGCTGGGTGGTTAGTCATGCTTTGGCAGTGTGAGGCTGTGTGCTGGGTGGTTAGTCATGCTTTGGCAGTGTGAGGCTGTGTGCTGGGTGGTTAGTCATGCTTTGGCAGTGTGAGGCTGTGTGCTGGGTGGTTACTCATGCTTTAGCAGTGTGAGGCTGTGTGCTGGGTGGTTAGTCATGCTTTAGCAGTGTGAGGCTGTGTGCTGGGTGGTTAGTCGTGCCATGGCAGTGTGAGGCTATATTTTGGGTGGTTAGTCATGCTTTAGCAGTGTGAGGCTGTGTGCTGGGTGGTTAGTCATGCTTTAGCAGTGTGAGGCTGTGTGCTGGGTGGTTAGTCATGCTTTGGCAGTGTGAGGCTGTGTGCTGGGTGGTTAGTCATGCTTTAGCAGTGTGAGGCTGTGTGCTGGGTGGTTAGTCATGCTTTAGCAGTGTGAGGCTGTGTGCTGGGTGGTTAGTCATGCTTTAGCAGTGTGAGGCTGTGTGCTGGGTGGTTAGTCATGCTTGTGAGGCTGTGTGCTGGGTGGTTAGTCATGTGTGTGTGAGGCTGTGTGCTGGGTGGTTAGTCATGCTTTGGCAGTGTGAGGCTGTGTGCTGGGTGGTTAGTCATGCTTTGGCAGTGTGAGGCTGTGTGCTGGGTGGTTAGTCATGCTTTAGCAGTGTGAGGCTGTGTGCTGGGTGGTTAGTCATGCTTTGGCAGTGTGAGGCTGTGTGCTGGGTGGTTAGTCATGCTTTGGCAGTGTGAGGCTGTGTGCTGGGTGGTTAGTCATGCTTTGGCAGTGTGAGGCTGTGTGCTGGGTGGTTAGTCATGCTTTGGCAGTGTGAGGCTGTGTGCTGGGTGGTTAGTCATGCTTTGGCAGTGTGAGGCTGTGTGCTGGGTGGTTAGTCGTGCCATGGCAGTGTGAGGCTATATTTTGGGTGGTTAGTCATGATTTAGCAGTGTGAGGCTGTGTGCTGGGTGGTTAGTCATGCTTTGGCAGTGTGAGGCTGTGTGCTGGGTGGTTAGCAGTGTGTGAGGCTGTATACTGGGTGGTTAGTCATGCTTTAGCAGTGTGAGGCTGTGTGCTGGGTGGTTAGTCATGCTTTGGCAGTGTGAGGCTGTGTGCTGGGTGGTTAGTCATGCTTTGGCAGTGTGAGGCTGTGTGCTGGGTGGTTAGTCATGCTTTGGCAGTGTGAGGCTGTGTGCTGGGTGGTTAGTCATGCTTTGGCAGTGTGAGGCTGTGTGCTGGGTGGTTAGTCATGCTTTGGCAGTGTGAGGCTGTGTGCTGGGTGGTTAGTCATGCCATGGCAGTGTGAGGCTGTGTGCTGGGTGGTTAGTCATGGCAGTGTGAGGCTGTGTGCTGGGTGGTTAGTCATGCTTTGGCAGTGTGAGGCTGTGTGCTGGGTGGTTAGTCATGCTTTGGCAGTGTGAGGCTGTGTGCTGGGTGGTTAGTCATGCTTTAGCAGTGTGAGGCTGTGTGCTGGGTGGTTAGTCATGCTTTGGCAGTGTGAGGCTGTGTGCTGGGTGGTTAGTCATGCTTTGGCAGTGTGAGGCTGTGTGCTGGGTGGTTAGTCATGCTTTAGCAGTGTGAGGCTGTGTGCTGGGTGGTTAGTCATGCTTTGGCAGTGTGAGGCTGTGTGCTGGGTGGTTAGTCATGCTTTGGCAGTGTGAGGCTGTGTGCTGGGTGGTTAGTCATGCTTTGGCAGTGTGAGGCTGTGTGCTGGGTGGTTAGTCATGCTTTGTGCAGTGTGAGGCTGTGTGCTGGGTGGTTAGTCATGCTTTGGCAGTGTGAGGCTGTGTGCTGGGTGGTTAGTCATGCTTTGGCAGTGTGAGGCTGTGTGCTGGGTGGTTAGTCATGCTTTGGCAGTGTGAGGCTGTGTGCTGGGTGGTTAGTCATGCTTTGGCAGTGTGAGGCTGTGTGCTGGGTGGTTAGTCATGCTTTGGCAGTGTGAGGCTGTGTGCTGGGTGGTTAGTCATGCTTTGGCAGTGTGAGGCTGTGTGCTGGGTGGTTAGTCATGCTTTGGCAGTGTGAGGCTGTGTGCTGGGTGGTTAGTCATGCTTTGGCAGTGTGAGGCTGTGTGCTGGGTGGTTAGTCATGCTTTGGCAGTGTGAGGCTGTGTGCTGGGTGGTTAGTCATGCTTTGGCAGTGTGAGGCTGTGTGCTGGGTGGTTAGTCATGCTTTGGCAGTGTGAGGCTGTGTGCTGGGTGGTTAGTCATGATTTGGCATGTGAGGCTGTGTGGCAGTGTGTGAGGCTGTGTGCTGGGTGGTTAGTCATGCTTTGGCAGTGTGAGGCTGTGTGCTGGGTGGTTAGTCATGCTTTGGCAGTGTGAGGCTGTGTGCTGGGTGGTTAGTCATGCTTTGGCAGTGTGAGGCTGTGTGCTGGGTGGTTAGTCATGCTTTGGCAGTGTGAGGCTGTGTGCTGGGTGGTTAGTCATGCTTTGGCAGTGTGAGGCTGTGTGCTGGGTGGTTAGTCATGCTTTGGCAGTGTGAGGCTGTGTGCTGGGTGGTTAGTCATGCTTTGGCAGTGTGAGGCTGTGTGCTGGGTGGTTAGTCATGCTTTAGCAGTGTGAGGCTGTGTGCTGGGTGGTTAGTCATGCTTTGGCAGTGTGAGGCTGTGTGCTGGGTGGTTAGTCATGCTTTGGCAGTGTGAGGCTGTGTGCTGGGTGGTTAGTCATGCTTTGGCAGTGTGAGGCTGTGTGCTGGGTGGTTAGTCATGCTTTAGCAGTGTGAGGCTGTGTGCTGGGTGGTTAGTCATGCCATGGCAGTGTGAGGCTGTGTGCTGGGTGGTTAGTCATGCTTTGGCAGTGTGAGGCTGTGTGCTGGGTGGTTAGTCATGCTTTGGCAGTGTGAGGCTGTGTGCTGGGTGGTTAGTCATGCTTTGGCAGTGTGAGGCTGTGTGCTGGGTGGTTAGTCATGCCATGGCAGTGTGAGGCTATGTGTTAGGTGGTTAGTCATGCCTTTGCTCCGAGTGTCACGGCGCACAGCTCAGTCTTGAGAACAGGAAAGGCAGTGGAAGCAGACCATTCATTTTGCTCTATTAACAGGGGACTTCAGATTGGATCCCTCGGTTTCCTCGCATTGTGCTTCTTGACATTGAGCTGCTGTCTAATTATTTTACCTCAAGTTGTCTGCTGCCTCCCAGAAATGTCTGTGTGGCGTAATGGTGCCTGTTGACCTTTCTTGGCTTACGTCATTCTTCAAAGTACTAACTTGGCGGAATGGGGTAAAAATATGCATGATGATTATCATCTTTGATCAGTACAATGCAATATAATGAAAAGCTTTTTTTAACCTCTGTTTACTCCACATGTTATGGAATAAGTAAAAAATAGCTTTGCTCCCATCTGTGCCTAAGTAGTTTTTTTTTTTATTTTCTGTGAAGGGGGCACTTTTTTCTGAATATGAAATGAATAACCCAACAATTGAATTCAAGGGCTTCCAGGTACTGTATTCTTAACTGATGACTGTTAGGAGTAAAAGACTCCCTGTGATGTGCCTCAGGGCAACACCATGCTGGTTGAACAGGTAAAGTGAGATACTGAACTGCTTCCGGGTCTGGATGGAGGGTTAATTGGTTCAGTTAAACTGTTTAGGACAGGGTTGAAACAAAGACAAGGGGTGGCCACATCTTTCAAAATTAGAGGCAGGTTTTGCCCTGGTGCAAACTGAATGAAGAATCATCCCATAGGCTCTTTTAACCCTGTTTCTAACTGTGCCACTGTATTGATTCCTGCTGTGTTTGGGTGTCCAGGTTGGGGGGATAGCTCTTTTATCACATACTTGAGATGCCCTGGTAATTGCAGAGTTTTTTGGTAACACAGTAGCTCATCTCTGGTTCTTTTCTCTGTACCCTCTTTTTCAGTTCATGACTAAGAGCCCCAATAAGCGCCTGGGCTGCGTGGTGTCGCAAGGTGGGGAAGAATCCATCAAGCAGCATCCATTTTTCAAAGAAATCGACTGGGTCATGCTGGAACAAAGGAAAACCAAGCCTCCTTTCAAACCTCGAATCGTAAGTACCACAGCAGCCTGAAAGCAGCCCTACAACGGGAGGGTGGCAATTCATTTATACATGCTTATTAAAGGTGTGGGCGCTGGCTGTTTGAGCAATGGACTTTCTTAAAATATCAGTACAACACTGTACTTCCTATTTATATTGTATTCACATATTTTATTTAAAAACAAAAATTCACATACAGTGATAGAAGTGGTGTACAATGTGGCACATATTATAAACTACTGTCAAATAAAAACAGTACATTTTAAATATTAATAACCTTCGAAGATGTTTAGTATTTACCTATAACACAGAGCGATGTTAAATTTCCAAAATGACGTAATAGCACCCACTAGTGTAACTGCACATGTCATTAAATAGCAATTAAAATGATATAAATGTCATCCAAAACACAGCTGGTATATTGCTGAAGCTTTAAAATCGTGTACCAAACAGCAGAGAAGAGTTAATAATTCTGTGTTCAGGCTTTGTGAATAGGACCCAGTGTCAGTGCTGAGATAGGCCTGTTCTTTAAACAGGTACTACAAATCATTAATCCAAAAAGGTCATGTTATTTGGAATTATTAATATGTCTATATAAAGCAGTGCTCAAATACTTGTTTGAAAATGTAAATGTGAAAACGTACTGTGGTGAGTCAATGCAGGACAACAAAGACCTCAAACCGTGACTGGCACAGGTTCGGGGTCAGCATGCTGTAGAAATTGCAGAATTATTAAAAGCCAAGCTTTTTATAATGAAATCATGTTAATATTTTCTGAACAACCATGGTTATTGAGAGTAGCCTTTGGAGTAAACTGCCTACGAAGGCAAGGCAAAGGAATTGTTGGCAGGAGGTCCACCTGCTATTGAAGGAAATCAAACAGAAACGATTAAATCAGAATTGCTTAAATAAGCGAAACGGTGGCTTAAAACAAAACAAAAAAAACACATTTCCGGTATGAAACATTTTTTGTGGTGATTTTTGTCACGTGGCAGTAATTATACTTGTGAATGTTATAAATTATCGCACCCCTGATCCTTTATGAAGACACTGTTCTCCAGAGTTTTAAGACCCTGTCCACTTGCGCAATGCATTTGAAGTTGGTCTCCACAGCAGTTTTCATTAGCCTCCTGTGTGGTGCTGGTCTTTGTGCTGGAGGGTTGTATTCGTTTGATAGGAGTGAGAGATCATGCAGTGGTATAGATTACTCCAGATCTTCATCAGCTAATTTTTTTGTTGGAAATAAAAAAAAACACCAGATAACCCGAAATATGCAACTTAAGGCATTTCTTTTTAAGGGGCTTATAATAAGTTTGACATGGTTTCTTATCTGCTTCAGAATTAAAACTGGTGTATTAATGTAGATATTAAAACAGCTGCTCTAATAAATATCATACACCTGCTCTTTTACAAACCTGTACCTTCTGTGGTTTTCTATGATGGGTGATGTTAATATGGGGTGAATGAATTATTAAAATTGCATAAAAACACTCAAATTCATATCTCATACTTTCTAGACAGCAGTGAACGAGGATGTTCTGATACTTTACTTAACAGGCAGGACCACCTGGGAACAGGTTCCCATTGACATCACTGACCCGGGCAATTGGGGAGGTCGATGGAGACATTTCAAATCTGTTTTGGGTGTTACGTTTTATGGTCAATTGATGCTTGCCCAAAATAGATGTAATTTTTAAAGAAATCTGGTTTCGAAGCAATGCTATCCGTTTATTGTAAGCACAGTGACGGAAGGGAAAACGCAGTCACGTGCCAGGAATAGAGATTGCTGGAGGATTTTCCTGACAGTTCAGTGCAGGAGGTAACAGTAGCTACATATCTATTTTCTCAATGGTTTTTGTTTTGCCATTACGTCACAATATTCCAGATGCTTGCTGTTTCAGACTCTGAAACACAAAGCAGTTGGCACGGTGAATGTTGAATCAAGTCTTTGTGTGAATGTCATGCCCTACAGTATTTAAGAAAGGCCACTGCAGACAAAACATCAGTAACACAACACCCACACATCTGTTTAAATGCACTATTTTATTATTACAGCAATTACATTACTATATTCAATATATTAGACCATGTGAAAAGGATTTTGAACACAGTGAAGTTGGGTAAATATTATCCATGTCCCTCACTGGCACTGACAGTTGCTGATCTGTCTCCACTATCTAGCCTTAGCTTGGTAAACTTTGGATCTAATCCATTCCTCTATTATTTCATTTAAAACATATAGTGAAAAAAAAGCAGTAGCCCAATACAGCAAGTGGATTGGAAATGTAGTCAAGTTTGAACTTCCTTTGAACTTTCATTTTACCAGTACCTGTAGTTTTCATGTACATGTTATAGTCATTTCTGCTCCAGTAAAAATTCTCACGCCTCTCAAAAGTTTTTTTCGAGGCGTGAGAATATCACAATTCTGTCTAATTGTGGTCGGTTGTAAAATCGGAGAAAGATGAACCCAAGAACCTTGGTCTGTGGTTAACCAAAATTACTCTCTGCCCTTTAGCACGTTTCTGAACTGTGTAGTGTGCACTGCCTCAGCCAGCTGCACCCTGATGTAAAGATTCCCTTGCTTGTGTCTGCTGCTTCTTATGTGCTTTGTACATACACAGGCGCTGAATCTTACAACAGAATATAGGGAATGGACACTTTATTGGTCTTGCTTTGTTGATCAATTTTTTTTAACAATCTTTTAAAGCACTTAATGATCAAACTCACACCCTGTGATCTTAAACATATGGAAAACCAGGGATGGGCATTTACAGGATAGTGATGGGGATTGTGGGACATTCCGTGGTCCTGCAATGGATTTTGCTATCCTTATATATTCGGACACCATTATGGTATGCGGTTCACTTGCATGGTGAATCCTAGGAGCCGTATCTTCTTTTCAACATACACTTCAACTATGGGGCATTACGAATTCCACAATGGGACCTTATAATCGCTTAAATATTTGTACAAAGTCAACAGTTTGGTGAGTTGTACCCAAATGGAATCTAAAGGGTCTACAAGAGTCTATAATAAAAGTTTAGCGAATATTGGTGAAAATTCAATGCAATTAGATAAAGGTACACATTAAGAATGAGAAGCCTACACAGAAGTTTACCAGCAGTTAATTCATTTGTTGACAGTTGAGAGAAGTTGTTGTTTAAGTAACAAGATTTCAGGTTCTCCTGGATGTGGAAACCATGCATGGCAAAGCTTTTCAGAACTTTGCTCTTGATTGTTACCGTATTTGCTTGAGTATAAGTCGATAAATTTAAACCCAAACACAATCCTGAAGTTTGGGGGGGGGGGTGTGTGTCAACTAATACACAAGCAGACATATTAACTGATCTGTACCGATCAACATTTGGTGAAAACGATTCTGTGACATTGGCTATATATAAAAAAAAATGTGTTTGTTTACATCCAGGTGCTGTCACGTAAAACACAGGCGCAGTTTCATTGCATTACAGCCAGACCACACCACCCCCCACATTCCATTGAAATACATACTTCTGTGTGGGCTAGGAAGGAAGTGGGGGTGGGCCTTTTATACTAAAATAATACTATTGTAGACTATACAAAAAAAAAAAACATGTACTGTATTATAATAAACGCCAAAATGACGCGACTGGCGGCGCTAGATAGAAGTGCTTATAAAATTGTTATTTTTCCAAATCTGCGGCTCAAACAGCATCAAGATATCTAATACATATGGAAAAATACATAGGAAATACATAGGAAAAAAATCTCACCTTCACAATGGGGGGGGGTGGTCGGTGGGGTGGTCGACTTTTACACGAGATCGACTTTTACTCTAGGATATACGGTAAATTATCTTTTTTGTTTGATGACTTGTTTTCTTTTTCTTTTTTTTTTTCAGAAAACCAAAAGGGATGTAAACAACTTCGACCAGGACTTCACGCGCGAGGAGCCTGTGTTGACGCTGGTGGAGGACGCCATCATCAAGCAGATCAACCAGGATGAATTCAAAGGATTCTCGTACTTCGGGGAGGAGCCCATGCCCTAAGACACAGAGCCATTGCCACCGGGCCATCAGCTGCTCCTGTGAGAGTCCAGCAGTGAAGAGTAAAACAAGAGCAAGCTGAAACGATCAACTAGTCAAGTATTAAGCTTCTACCGTGAAACTCCACTCCACTCACCAGATCAATGGGGTTATTAGGGGTTCCACTTTCAGGCTTGTGAAGCACTCCATTGTTACTGTGTTTCAACAGTGGTTAAAGGACTATCTATCTCTCTGTTTTTCTCCCTTTCTTTCTTTCTCACGCTTTTTGTTGCAAACTAAGTTTTGCAGACGTAACACACTGCCATAGACAAATAAGTGACTGAAGAAGCAGTCCAATAGCATCTATTGCTTGGCAGAGCCGGTCTGGCTAGCTGCATGCAGTAGCTGCTCCTGTTTTCTGTTCTGATGGTTACAGCAGAGTCACTTACAATAAGGATGCAGTACAGTAGCAGTGCCACTGTCTGGGTCTTCTCTACCTGGGAGCTGTTGCACCACCACAGTCATTTCTTTTTCCTTAGTGATGCATGAACCTTACATATAGTGACCAGTCTTCTGTAGTGAAGGTTTGTGTCCAGGCTAGTTTAACTACAGTCTGAGACCAACCATACCACCATCTGTTGGTTCTGAAGCTAAGCAAAATCCTTGTGTTTGCACTGTTGCTTGAGTTCCAGTTAGACTAAAAAAATAAATAAAAAAAAAGCTTGTAGCCTTTGAAATGTTTTTGCCTTGAAATAGATGTTTTACTTAGTAGACTTCCATTAAAACATGGAAGTGAATGTATGTAAGGCATTTTAATTGAAAATTGGGTGAAATAGGGTAAAGGTTTGGAGGCAAAGGTGACTGAAAGCTCATAGAAAGTAGTATTTATTATTATTCTCTCCAGTGATCTAGGAGTACACCTGCTGCAGAGCAGCATGCAACAGGTAGTTGCTAGTATTGGACTGTACCTTCGTAGTGTACAGTGTTAATGGGTCAAAATCAACTAAGAACAGGACTCATACACACAATACTGTGCAACAAGACATTCTTTTGTTGTACAGCGTTGCACCGGAATCCTTTGTTTTGATTGTGTTTTCCTTTGCGGTGTGTTACTCTTGCACGATTATGTAAACTCATTTGATTGTCCTACTGGCCTTTTTAATTTCAATAGATTTTTTACATGATACTTTTGCGTTAAGAATAATACAGTCAAGATGGACCTTCATGATGTATTGCATTAACAGAGCAGGACGAGAACATCTGTCCGGAATGCACCACCTTAACCACATTGATTAAACAAATAAAGAAAAACAAATTGGAACTCCGTGTAGCAACAACAGCAACGAAAATGTGACTATCTGAGTCTGACTGTATCATACAACGTAGACGTATATCTAGAGGATTGATGATCAAATTTTACAGAACTGACAATTATATCGGTGTAGATATTTGCCTTTGTTTGATGGGTTGGGGTAACTTTACATCTGTCCACAACAGTTACCTACTGTAGATATGCTAACAGTGTTATTGTAGTTTATTTCAAAATATTGTGTGATTTTGTGTGTGTGTGTGCGCCTGTGTACAAGTGCTCCTCAAAATCTTTTTATGTTGTTTGTTTAGATTTTTTTTTTTTTTTTTTTTTTTTTTTTTTACTGGACTGTGTGGCGCACCAGAAGTCTGTTTTACCCGACCTACATATGGATTTCCTGCTGCACAACCAGAAGTTTGAGTGGAAAAAGTAGAGCTAAAAGGAGCCTTTTGCCTTCTCTGCAGGTGATACTTTGTATATAATGTTTGCTGCAAGGCCTGTGGAGTTCCTTTGAACATAAAGGTATCAATCGCTGCATGTTCAGGCATAGTATATTATACATTAGTCTATGAAAAAAAAGATATTATGTCCATGTGCAATACTATGTATGTGTATTTAGTATTTGTATTTTATGTCAGAATATGTTGTGTCATGAACATTGTATACCATATATATTAACCTCTACTGGACCTCTTGTGTGTGTGTGTGTGTGTGTGTGTGTGTGTGTGTGTATATATATATATATATATATATATATATATATATATATATATATATATATATATATATATATATATATATATTGTTTTTCAGACTGTAGTGACAATGTGATGATAGCTTTGATAAAGAGATTGAAGAACTGGTGGCAACTGCAAACAAAAATGTGCATTTAGCATCTTGACCACAACTAGACTCCAATGCCATTCCTCTGTGTGTGTGTGTGTGTGTGTCTGAGTATATATGTCTCTGTGTGTTTGTGTATGTGTGTGCGTGTCTGTGTGTTTGTGTCTTTGTTTCTTTGTTTTCAATTTGTTTAGGACAGCCGATGCACAAGGGCCGCTCCTATCGTACTGTGTTCTATTCATTTTGATATTACTAGTCAGTACCCACCCCCCCATCCCATGAGCACTAGATTGTCAGTATATTGATATAAGTAATCTGTAAGGGGGCTGGAGATATGATTGCATACAAGTTGCTGAGAGGGACCTAAGCAATGTGTGTTAACAGATGCCAACGGAAATCACGCATGAACCTCACGGGACTCTTAGGTCCCAGTCTGAGGTAGATTATAAATAAATTAAAAAAATAACGTTTTTATCCTGTTCCCATGAATACTCAATAAAGTAGTTCATTCTTCAGGTCGACAAAAATAATTTTGGACTGATAGGGTTAGAAAAATTGAATAATAAAGTCCTTAACCATATACCTGGTTTTCCAACATGAAAAAAAGTTATCAGATGAGTGCGGAGCGATGGGAAGATTTTCCGGTTTTAATGGTGACGTCGTGCTGAAGCACATGTGAGTTTGTGACAAAAGCATTGTACCGGTATGTGAGAAAACTGTCCATCTACCCAGAACCACGAGAAGAAAAAAACAGCATGCTCATCAAAACCTGCTGGGATCCCTGGTTTTCAGGATATTTTGTTGTTCAATCGTAATAAGGTTTTTCTTTGTGGACACACATGTTTAACAGTGTCAGATACCCAGCCCAGTTAACATGCAATCTTTTGATCTACCTGCAGTTGCATCCTCTGAGCTCAGCACTGTTAAGAAACTGTTCAAGCTTTCTTATCAAGGACATTTCCTGCAGAGCCTCTCACAGTTAGCAATCAAAACCCCCTCTGAAACACTGAAACAGAAAGTTTTTATTCCAGGACAAGACTCGGCTAAACCCGACAACATCTTAATGCGTTGTGTAACTACTGTGATTTCCAACCATTGCTTAGTCAGTGAAGCTGAACAAGAAATAGGTGATGCTTTAGGCAGGCAACCCTACAACCCTTTCTCTCGCCCTCCCTCTCTAAGCTGTGTGCCCACGCACTCAGAACTGCTTCAGTGCAGGTCTGCATCCACTCTGGTGTTATACTGAAACCAGCCCTACAATTACATTAGGGTTCTGGCACCACTTTCTTTATAAAAGCTTTTAAAAAGTACAGAACAACAACAACAAAACCATTGTAGCAGCTTGCTATTATTTAAAGCTAAAGACATGTGAAAAATTCCTAAAAAACTCATCAGCTATCTTTATCCCAGTTGTTTTTTTGTTACTTGCTACTTTTTAAAGAGCAATATAAGCATAGTGGCACCAGAATTACATTTGAACCCTAGGGCAAGTCACAGAAAATGTTGTCATTGCGAGTAGCTCTTGGATTGTTATTTTCATATGAACTGACTGCTGCACCGAAGCACTATGGGAAAGGTATGAAGCTGCAATACACTAGACGAGACACCCCCACAGATTGTTTTAATTAAAAGCTTGTCTTGTTTAGTGCTGCGTAATTCTCAATTGTACTTTACTTGATTGTATTCTAGCTGTGCATGAATTGCAAACAGGCTGTCTCCTGCATCACCAGCCCTTGACTCAGATATTTAAGTGGCCTTTTGAGACATCAATAGTTAGTTAAGCTGGGTTACGCCTTGGTAGAATAGTCTAGACATAGGCAAGTAGATCCCAATAAAGAGGCCTTTCATACAATACAGTCCCTTCATTGTGTCCCTGTTCCACGGTGACAAACTTTAGAAAATGTTCGATTAAAAGGATTTTAGAATGTTAGCGCACATTTTTGCCCTACGCTTTCATGGAGGTGTGATTGAATAGCGTCATTAAACAAGGAAATGTAGTGCTGCTGTATTATTTGATGATTGAATGTACTCCTTATAGGGTAAAGCCAGTCTACTGGAACAGGCTTAGCGATGTGCAGGACAAGGCGTTCTTATTGATACAATAAAAAGCGAGAGGTGTTTTGCGAAGGACAATTTGATCTTTACTGCCAGTTTAAGTTTCAACCCTTTCTGTGTGTCTGTTGGTTTTTATTTTGGGTATACAGTTCTTGGGGTTTGTCAGTCTCTCTTTGTACTAGGTTTTTAATGTATTTTATAATATATAAACATACTGTTACACTCCAGCCTTTTCAAATACAGCAATGTCCGTCCTCCTTAGGAGATATAAATGCATCATGCCAAATTGTATCTCAGTGGTGTCTTAGTTTCTGTTTTTATTTTTTTAAATTGTGTCCATATATATATATATATATATATATATATATATATATATATATATATATATATATATGTTATCACGATGCTGGGATAAATATTTGAATATTTAAACAAAAATTTTTTATACATGTACATAAAGCGGTTTTTTGGAGTCTACAAAGCATAAGTGACGTTTACTGTTTTTATGGAAGGTGAATAAATTGGAGAATTGCTCTTAGACGCACTGTCAAATTGTTTACCGTTTACCTTTTTCTCGAGTCAAACTATACAATGAGCTAATTATATATTGTTTTTGTGTCCCTTAGTCTTGTTGTCGTCGAGAACTCTCCGTGTCGTCGAGAAAGCTCCCCGAAGTGCTTCTTTTGCTTAGAAGCTTAAAAAGAAAACAAACCAGATTATATGCGCGCACACATAGTGTTCTCTATGGAAAGCCATCTGGGACAAAAATGTATTGTGCTGCTTTAGAGGGAGCCAGAATCTCATGGGACAGAAAGGCAAGCATGTCATTCTGAAATGCCTCGCTTAAACAGTGCCCAACTTGCTGAAAATGTTGTGTAGTTAGTTTTATATAGATATATTATATATAGTTTGTTGTGACTTTCTGTTATGTGGAATGTAATAAATGAGAACCAAAACGGTGAGTTTTTTCCCCTTCACTTTACAACGCCATTTCCACATTTGTTTTATTTGAAGTGTTTAAGTTAAATTCCAGTTTTCGTTTGCTTGTTCAGCTACAAAAAGGCACAAGTAAACCTCATGTTATTACTTTATGAAAGGGTGTCGATGGCCACTGCTTACTGTGAAGAAATGGCAATGGAAGGGAATAAAAAAGTAAATAAAATGCAGTGTCAACTTTCTGTACTATTTATTTCGGGAATAAACAAAACAACGTTTAACTTGAACTGCTATTTGGCATCTTTTGTTTTGTAATTACTTCACTGGGGTTAAATAAGTCCAACATAACTTATTCTTTACTCCTGAGATATTTTTCTATTTTAACGTGTTACATATTATAAGGTCTTGCTGTAAAATAAAGTCACACACACACAGGGGCCATGGCCACGTCCCCTGCCCCTGCTGCTACACTGTCTCTGCCTGTGTTCAGAGCAATATAGTGGCTTTTATTACTATTTGAAAAACAAACAAATATCTGAACGAATATTTAAATGATGAGCGAATATCCGAACATGAAAATCCTGTGTTCGTCCCAGCACTATATATATATATATATATATATATATATATATATATATATATATATATATATTATATATATATATATATATATATATATAGAGTATATAGTGAAATAGTAGGGGAGGAAAATAAAAATGTAGTCCTGGAGATAAAGTAGGATACAGGACTACATCCCCCAGAATACCTAAGTGTTGGAATTAGAGCGAGAGTCAGAATCACCTGGGTCCAATATAATAATTATAATATCTTTATATAGCACTTTTGTAGGCTGTGTACTATGCATTATATGCAGAGTCATGTACAATAGTACATTGGTTTAACATCTCATCCACAGGATGGAGCACAAGGAGGTTAAGTGACTTGTGCAGGGTCACACAGTGAGTCAGTCAGTGGCAGAGATGGGATTTGAACTGGTGACCTTCTGGTTACAAGTCCTGGACTTTAATCACTGGACCAAATTGCCCCCTATAATAAGAGTCATCTGCCTGTGGTTAAGCAGGCAGATATTTTAACAGGGCTGAAAGGATACAAGGGTCTGTCTATCCCTGGGTGAGAGACCTGGAAGCCCTGTTTAAATACCTGCCTGCTTAATCACAGGCAGGTGTTTCTCATTATATTAGGCTCTAATTCCAACCCTGAGGTATTCTGGGG
This sequence comes from Polyodon spathula, assembly GCF_017654505.1. NCBI lineage: Eukaryota > Metazoa > Chordata > Actinopteri > Acipenseriformes > Polyodontidae > Polyodon > Polyodon spathula. The sequence continues at coordinate 77,130,451 of NC_054538.1, read as the reverse complement.
GATGTAGTCCTGTAGCCGCCTTTATCTGCAGGACTACATTTGTATTATCCTTCCCCTACTATTTCACTATATATATATATATATATATATATATATATATATATATATATATATATATATATATATATATATACACACACACACACACACAGCACTCAAATATGCGACCCTATAAAATTTAGACTCCAGTGATGGTTAAACGAGTGTGACGCATATCTGATTATTTCTTTTTGGTCCATTCCAACCCTTTCCCATTTTTACAGGGAACACAAAAAAGGTACAATGTCAAAAATACATAGCTGAAAGGACTGTGTTTTAAAATAATAAACTAAATAGGATTAAAGTAAGTAGGATTCCATTTAGATGTACTGTAGTTGGTTTTATTAGTACAGTGCTATATTTTAGAATAAGTATTTTAATTCAGAATATGATTCTGAAAATATCACTTGTCAAAAGAGATGACTGTGGACATGTGGACTGTAATACAGTACATACTTTTAAATCCGGTATGTTTTGTAGCAGTATGTAAAATTCCTCATAGTGCTTGATAAGGCCCTAATGTTACAGTTCATTTGTAAATGAAAATGCACAACAACAATTAAAGATTACAGATTTTTAAAAAATGCATCGCAGTATCTAAAATTGTTTAATGATTAACTTTTATATTACTGAGCTTGTCTCGTTCGCTTTGTTTTTGTTGCATTTTCATCATGTGAAATTGGATGATAATGACAGACTGACATGCGAGAAAACAAAACAAAAAACACAGGCTGTGATGGATAAACAAGTACATTGTAACATTGAAGAGATGGGCTTTAGTACGGAGTCAGAAATCGCGTGTGAAAGGTAAAAAAAAAGTCCTTTCAGCTATGTATTTGACAGTGTATCTTATTCACCCAACTCGTGCGCAAACACATTTCAATGAAAGAATCAATGAAAGACCTCTCTGGATGAAAAACAAAACTAACAAGAGGACCGTCTTCAGATAGTTAAACATTTGAGACAGAGTGCTATAAATGTCCTGCCTTGACCCTGCTGAATCAGATCTTGAACGATCTACCATCATCATGATCCATCTCTTGTGATAAGTCAGATATAAGAAAAAATTTAAGAAAACGGCAGCAGTGTTGAAGAAAAGAAACATAGGCTCTACAATATAGGTCTATCTGTACAGTTCTTGAAGCCAGTCAGATTTTTTATTTCTGCATATGTGTGTGTGTGTGTGGGGGCGGAGGTTCCAACATGCTCACCCAAACACATCCACGTCAAATCATGAAATAATCAGATATGCGTCACACTTGTTTAAAAATGAACATCACTGAAGTCAGAATTTTATAGGGTCAGATATGGGAGCGCTGACTGTAATTTGTTACACACACACACACACACACACACACACACCCCCCACACACACACACACACACACACACACATATATATATATATATATATATATATATATATATATATATATATATATATATATATATATATAATGGGGATTGATTTTATTTAAGGGTGGTAAAACGCAGCTGACGTGTATCTGGGTAACGGATATCCCAGTGCTGACTGTATGTATAAGAAACACGTTTCTCTCTGTTGTTGAGTCAATGAGGCGTTATTGAGAAAAAAGGCTGAAAAATTACCTCTTTTTAAATTAAGTGCGAATATATGATATATGTCTAGCTGTATATCTATATAGATAGATAGATAGATAGATAGATAGATAGATAGATAGATAGATAGATAGATAAATAAGGTATTCGACTTTTAGTTCCTGTATTGTGATGCTTTATTTGTACAGAAGTATGTTTTTCTTTTATGGATGTATTTAGGATTTCTTGCCATCCAATAGTGTTATTTCAATGTAAGCATTTTACTGTGTGCCAAATGTACTGTATTCAAAAGGATGTGAATGTGTATTGTTTGTTTTGGAACCTATTAAATACTATGATGTCAAAAATGAATGCTACTGGGCTTTTAAGTTTTGAGTGCTTATAAACTACATATGAAATTTTCCGTTTGCTATGGGCAAATATCCAGGTCTCAACTTTCTCATAAAGTGTAATTCATAATTACAGTACTGAATTATATTCAGACATTAAGGGATAACTTGTCTTTTAGGTAGATTAGGTTTTGTTTAGGGTCACTTTTTATTTCTAATACATTTTCCTTTGATGTCCTTTTCAAATCACTCTCCTCCATTGATCCTTGTGTGAGATACACTTCCACAGCACCGAACACACCTCTTGAGCACTCAATAGTGCTAGCTTTAGGAATACTAAAATAATTCAATAACAGCGTTTTCAAAGAGACTGAGAAAGACCTTAAGTCCAAATGTAATTGGTTCAATTTATTTTAGTATTTCTCTCCCACACTGCTCTGTAGCTGCCTGTAAAGAGAGCTTTGATGACCAACATTAGCAATGAAGTGTTCAGCTGCAGAAATATAGCCTGGATCTTATAATGAGGATGAGGGACAGCATTTTTCTTTCAAGACTTAACTGCCCTTGATTTACAGCATATTTCCTATACATGCTTCAAGTTCTCTACTGCTTGGGGATCGGGATTTCATGCCTTATTGCTGGTGTCAGTAGCTGTATGCCGACCTTTGCCTAGCCGTGTTTAATCTTCAGGCTTGAACAATAGCAGTGGTGGGCCGGCTAATCCGATGAACAGGAGCAACCACACTGTTGTTGTTAAGAGCACTAGTTTTTGGCGTTTATAAATGAAATTAAAGGTGAAATGTTTTAGTGATCTGGTGTCACACTTTGTTGATCTCTTCTCGTTTTTAATTAGAACATTTGGAGTTCAAGGTTTTGGTAATGGTGGAGTTAGACACCAGGTGTCACTATGCTCCAATTAGAAATCAAAGGCAATCAATACCTGCCTTTTTTCACTCATGAGGGCACCATTTGGAGGCTTGTCTGTTGTCCAGTATACAGTGAACTTGAACTGCAGAAGATTGAATAATTTATACAGTAGATCACATTGCTGACCCCTGTGATGGTAGCTTATGTTACTGTGAAACTATTATGTTGCATTATGTACAAAGAAGAGGTGTTTGTATACCACTTTGCATTGTTTGATAAAGGGCAGGAATTGCCCTTCAAATCTGAAGAGAACTAGAATTCATAAGCACTTAAGAAATATTAAAACAATTTGAAAACTCTTCTCTTATGATTGTAAAATGTACCAAAAAACACATCCTCCCATCACCACAGAAGGTATAATGTTGTTCACTCAATGCCCTGCATCAGTCAGTATTATTGTACAGCTATTTAAAAAATGCATGTTCCCATTATGAGTTTTAAGGCCTAAAATGGATGTCAAGATACAGCACTTGAATCTTAAAAAATAATCTTAACTCTCCCTGAACACTGTGTACCCAGACGCTGTACTGTGGTTGCCATGGTCACCAAAGCAGAACCTCAATTAATTAGTTAGTGCTGACTTGCTGACAACAAACAATGCCTAATGATAAGCTACCAAACTGAACTGGCAGACAATGGAGAGCTATAGCTCATACTGCATGATTTGAAACAGTCTGGCTGCAAGACTGCCAGTGATGCAACCAAACATTTTCAGTGATGGAAAAAAAAAAAAAGAAGATTGTTGATATCATCAACTTTTTGCATAATCTCAAATATTTGTGTTTTTTTATAGTTTGATTTTCCAGATACAGTCAAGCTTCATTAATAATAAGCCTTGTTTGTGGCAATTAAATTTGAACTAAAGAGCAATGTAATCCTGAAAAACATGTGTTCTACCGAAAAGCTTACACCTTGCTTATTGCAGAATCATTGCAAGGTAGGAGACAACAAACCAACATTAAAATCACTGTAATCAACTACAAATTCAAGTGTGTTAGTGATGTTAACTTTTTACAACACATACAGACTAATAAAAATACTATCTTATCATAGAATAATAAAGGCAATACTGTACTGTACTTGGACATGTCTTGTTTTTCACCTTGTCTTCTACTAGCTGATGAGTATTGTCCACTCTTTATGAACTAGCTGTTCCCTTTCAAGTGGAAAATGTAACCATTACCGAATGGACATTTGAGCCTGCATTCACAGATCTCCGTGCCTTTTTTCCTTTCAAGACTGATCTGATCGGAGAGCCTTGTATGTACATTGTTGTTAATATCTGTATATATTTTCTATTTTATGTGTTTTTACACATTTTGCATGTGATATTAAGCAAATGGCTGAAATAGTTTTTCTATTTATGAGTATTTGTGTGCACTACAGCCTATTGCTAGTTATGTCCCGCTGGAGTCGTTCCTTCCCAGGGACCCTGACTTTGTACTCTCCCCCAGGCTACATAGCTTCAGCTGGAGTTTATTTTCTTTCTCGTATTTGCTAATTAGCACCAGACGAGACGTTTGATATTATTTATGTAATTATTAAATAACTGTTTTTTGTTGAGAAAAAAACATGTCATTGTTTTATTTCTGTTTTTTACAGATAGCACATTCAGGCCTGTCTCGTGTTGGTCCTGACTGAGTGGTTTTGCCAATGGTTTTTACAGGTGGGCTTATCTCTACGTTGCCACCAGCGGTAAGTGTGACCCGGTGGATCCATACCAAACTGGTAATGTGGTCACTGACCCTCATTCAATCCCGACTCAGCACCGAGGCTACAGCACCGGTATTGACCGATGCCAAACCGACTCGGTACCGAAACAACCCGCTTCCGAACTGGTACCAACAAGTCCCAAACGGGTGCTGACCCAGTGTTAAGTGCACTGAACCAACCCGGTACCAACCAGGTACTAAGCATCTAAAACGGTACTGAAACCATACCGAAGTCATTGAACCGGTGCCAACCAGGTCCAAACCGGTACCTACTCGGTTCCAAACCAGTACCGATCCAGTGTTAAGTACACTGAACTGGTAATGAACCTCCCCTGTACCAACCCAGTACTGACCTGGTGCAGAGGTCACCGAACCGGTCCCACTTGGGTCTTAACTACCGTTCAGACCGACTACAATTTAAGCATGGTCCCCCTCTCTTTCTGGGAGTGACTACAACATCAGTAACAGACCCTGTGGTGTCTCAGGAGGTAGCAGCTGGATCCCTCCAGTTGGAGGAAGGGTCTTACTCCAGGTACTTGCTAGTGCCCAAGCGGGGTGTTGGCCTCAGACAGGGCAACCTGTATCTGAGCTGAAGGAGGTTCAAAATATTGATGATGCAACAGCTGTTGCAGTCAATCAGTCCAAACGGTGGAGTTCAAAAATGCCTATTTCAACATCCCTTTAAAACCAGCTCCCAGAAAGCACCTGAGGTTCGCCTTTTAGGGATCTCTGTATGAGTTCCGTGTCTTGCCATTTGGCCTATCCCTAGCTTCCCTATGTCTTCTCAAAGAGACTAAAGGATAGATAGTAAACTACCTTGATGACAAGCTAATCTGTGCTCCAGCACAGGCAGAGGCCCATACGGAACTTGTCAGCCTTGGCACACCAGTGGCCGATGTAACGGTTATATGCCTTCCCACTGCTCGCCCTGCTTCCACTGTGTCTGGAAAAAATCAGGCAGGACCAGGCCAGGGTGCTCCTTGTAACCCCTTATTGGCCCAGTAAACTGATTTTCAGCCCTGATGCAGCTCCTGAGCAGCCAGCCATAGAGACTGCTCAAGCTCCATGACCTGCTCAGTCAGGCACAGGGGACTTTATGGCATCCCGACCCATCAAGCCTGCAGCTCAGGGTCTGGCCCCTGAACAGCTGCTCTTGAGCCATCTGGGACTTTCCAAAAGGGTTATTGACACCCTGCAGAATGCCAGAGCACCATCCACGCATTGCCATTGACCTCACTACTTATCCCATGGCATTTATACTGCAGTTTTTGCCAGACCTTTTTGATGAGGGGAAATCCCTCTCCACGTTAAAGGTTTATCTGGCAGCCATTTCAGCTTGCCATGTCAAAACTGACCCGGTCTCCCCAGGAGCTCACTTCTGGCCCATAAGGTAATGGTTACATTTCATACTTGAAAGGGAATGTTAGGTTATTATCATAACCCTGGTTCCCTAAAATAGAAATGTAGCCATTAACCTTCAAGGTCGCTGAGCCCCTGATTGCAGCAGACTTGAAGGAAAAATGATGGTGTCTGTGAGCGCAATACTTTTATGGGGCAGGGGCAGGCCATGACTGCATTGCAGGCTCTGCGAGCAGCTTTTGATATATCTTATTTAAGTTTTGGGGTCTTTAGGAGGTAAATACCCATATGGTAATGGTTACATTTCTATTTCAGGGAACCAGGGTTATGATAATAATGTAACATTTTCAAACCACCCTGCCACATCCTGACTGCTAAATCCATTTGTATTTTACATACCCCATCACCAGAGCCAAACAGGCTGAAACTTTCACCTGGTATATCCGCGGGCTTCCTCTCTCTGCCCCAGAGGCACTTCTGCACAACAACATGCACTCTGTCCCTGACCAAAGCTATTTAAAGACTTTACTCAACTAGGTGCCAGGCCATGATGAGAAAACACAAGTGGTATCCTGTGCATCCACCTGGGCACTACATCAGGACAGTAGCAGCAACAACAGCCTTGAACTTGAAAAGAAAAAGAGAGAGAGACAATTCAATAAGAAAAAAGAGCTGAAAATGAGGGCCAACAGAATGCAAGTTGAAAATGTCCACAAAACCAGAGCAGGAGTGAGTGGGATTGGATGAGTGATCAGCTCGTTTATACATGCAGGGGCCAAGCCACGTACAGCTAAGTAGGTGAGAAGCAAGATCTTGAAATGAATCTGAAAACTTACTGGCAGTCAGTGCAAAGATGCAATGACAGTCATTATATGTTCTGTTTTTACGATATAAACAGTGCATATTTCAGGTTTATTATAAGTTATATCGACCAGAACAGAGGATGGGTTGTCACCAAGTACTGAGATTGATGCTACTTTAACAGGAACAGCCCGTCCTGATGAAGTGGCCACACCCTGCTACTCCATTCCAAACGCTGATAGAACTATACAGGTAGGCCCAGCCCAGAATCGTTACCAACTTAGACAGCAGTGGGACGGTTAGTCCATTTGTTTTTGAAATTCTTCTTCTAGCCAACTCAGATAAGTACAGTTTTGTCTTAATGAAGAAGGTAAGTATGGGCTCCCCAAAGGATTAATCTAGCATGGGGCAACTATCTTCTCAAGCACTGTTTGCTCAAAGATCACACTGTAAAACAGTGGTTAGGGTCATACCAGTTACTGAGCTGGGATTTCGCCCCAGGTTCTCACAATTGGCATAGTCTTCTATCTCACTGAACTCTGTTTCCTCCCCTACAGCATGTGAGCTGCTAGCCCTGGCCCCCGGCAGAAGTCTCTTCACAACAGGTTGTGTACCAAAATAAGAGGCAGAATCTCTCTAATCAGATTACGGTCTGTTCCTAAAACCAACAGGAAATAGCTGGACGTGGCAACTTCAAAGTGAGCTGTAGTTTGCTCTGATCTGTTTGTAAATCCTTCTGTCGGAGTCTTTGGAGCATACTGTACACCTCCAGCAAAAAATAACCTGCAACAGATAACAATCTGGCTGTGCTTCCCTGATATTTGTGGTTTCATGCTTTCTGTTTAGGTAAGAAACACACACACAAAGCTTACACTTTGCATAGCAATACTGTTTCCTCATACTGTATTTACACATGTGGCTGTGTATTTGCAATGTAATTACCAAAGCACCACAAATGCAATTGCTGTATAATTACAAACCTGAACATTATGCTGCTTCCCTGTTTTTGTTGTAGTGTGTATTCAGTGAGTTTAACTGAATCTATAGTTTTACAACTTAATTCAATACTTCCCTGAATGTATTACTCCTGGTACAGTAAAGCAGTCCAGTGTTTTTCCATGCCATGATATTTGAATCAAGATGCATGCTGCAACTTTTCTGATTTCAAAAGTCATGTGAACACAATTTTCACAAAGCATATCAGAAATATTGTCATGATATCAACAAACAAATAGACAACCCTGCTAGAGCTACTTAACCACAATGCAAAAGACCCTGGCTCGTCTGCATTCATGGTTATAGTGCTTTTAACCTCAGGAGACAGGGGAGAGTACAGAATTCGTAATGGCAGTGTATCACACAACACTGCCTGTGACACATATACTCTACATATATGGTATAAGAGATACTATAAAGACACTCCTTCACATTTGTAACTTAAATATGGTGAGCAATCGAGTGCTTTGCCACGGATCAGTGATAGCTGACTGCTAAGTATTCCAATGTGCAGGACTGTGTCGTGAGAAATGCATTCATGAAAAAGATTGAGACTGGTGATTAAACATCATAACTACAGTTTGATTACTCCCTTTAGCTGGCCCTGAAGCCAGTACCTCCACACTACAGTGATTATACAGAGCTGGTGTCGAGCCAATGCATGATCTACAGGGCAAACTGTACATATACAGCACTGTGCTGCGTCTTTATTTCCACCACACTGTGTGGTCCACGCAGTCACATTTATCAAAACAATATTTGATTCTATTGTCCTTTTTTATAAATAGATAACATTCTCTATTTTAGGAGTTTAGTTTTAGTTGAAATGTGATAAAGTAGGGTTTAGTGCACAAATGTCTAAACAATGAGAGTGTGAAAAAAACAAATGAATCAATATTGCAGTGGTCACTGTGAGTATTCTGTTCTTATGCTTTTCAAATTGGCCATTGGCGCAGAAGCTAAACTGGGCCTTCTGTACAAGGTTAGCATGCTCAAAGGTACAGAATACTGGCTTAAAAACTTGCCCCAGATTCGAAATGTGGGCACTGCGCTGCGCAGATCATGATGGCAAGATTTCACGCCACTCATCGTCCCCTCAAGGACGATTCAGCTCTACAGGTGCATGGCTTGTCTGCTTTTATCAATGCACGGCTAGTCAGGAGGTCAGCTGCCCACGGCATCATGTTGCCTAGGCAACCTGATGCAACTTGGAGCATTGCATGCGTTCACCAGCAAAACAAGAAGATTTCTGATGGGAAAAGATTGCTTACATGCAGGCCTGTGTATATTTCATATTCTTGAAAATGTTGTTTGTGAATTCCGAGGCATGCAATGCATGTGTTGCTGTAGAGATAGCACTGATCATTGCAGTATTACTGTTCAGAGTCGCACCATAGAACTGGGGTCTCAATAGAGGCGGGCTCGACATGAGATTGGGGTAAAAAGAACCCTATGAGTGGTGAGGGATTATTTTCGTCTCAAGTAATGATTTGATAAAATAAACAAATGAACGATGGCATTGGTAAAGCCCTGGTCTGATATTCAGTCTCCTCTTTGCTCTTGCACTATATGAAAGCTACACATAGTCATGGGTAGACTGTGTTAAAGAAAGCAGTTCTCTGAGCCATTCCGCTGAGCAGGCCTGTGTTTGTTTGATAACAAATTATTTCCAGTCTACTGTACTGTAGTGCATGTGTAGATAGGCTCTTGCAGATCTCAATCAACACAGCCTGCCCCTCTGCCTGTGGGCACAAACTAACTAACGCACTCCCTTTCCCAGTTCATTATTCAAATTATTCACATTCCTTAAAAACAACAGGGCAACTGTATAAACAACTAGGTCTTGAATAGCCCTGAAATCAAGTGGCTTTGTAGATGTGGATGGGAAAGAATCAGGCTTCCTACAGGACACTTGCATTTGCATTGGTTTTGTTAAAATAATGTTACCCTCCATCGCTAGAGAATGAAATCTTGCATTTACGGTTAAGTGCTGTCACCTGGAGTGTGTTCAGTGCACAGAGCGTTAAGTGGCTTTTCCTATTGAACGATGCTCATGCCATGAGCGCATCCTTACTGTAGTAAGTCAAACTCAGACATTTTTGTCATTTTAACCCATAATGCAAAAGAGCCGGGCTCATCTGCATTCATTGTTCTAGAGCTTTTAACCTCATCTCATCTCACTGACAAGGGACAGAATCTGTAAAGGCAGCCTATCATACAACACTGCCCAGTACACAGGTACTGATCCCAGACAAATTAAGCTTCAAGTTGTGCAAATTGTGTTGGTTTTACTTCACTAATTAACACCCTTTTTGAAAACATGCTGATTTGGAGATTTTAGTGTGGTTTCAAAGTATACCCTAACTGTGTGAATAATGTTGTATGTGTAACGGGCTGTGTTGTGTTTTACACTGCCATGGCAGATTCTGTACAGTGCACTGTTGGTTAAAAGCTCTAAAACCACAAATGCAGGTGAGCTTGGCTCTTTTACACAGTGGTTAAGCCCCAGCCTCTGTTACATAAGCCCTTGTAATTAAAGACATGTTTCTGCTCCATCAAGAACGGAGCAGCACACTGTCCAGACAGGCTCAGTAAATGTCAGCTGCAAGCAGGAAAGCAGCACAAGCAAGAGAATTAATGGACCCTTCTGAAAGCCGGTAATGTTGTCTTTGTGTCACTGCTCAAATTAGTCTATTATTAGAAAAACTAATTGTTTCCGAAGCAAAGTGAACATTAATCAGTGTGCTCTAGTGAAATGACAGTGCCCTATTCCAACTCATTAGAGGCTGATTACACAACCAGGGAAACACTGTGTACTGTTTTCACATCTCACATTATTCTAAAGAAGCACCTTTCAGTGTTGTATGATACGCTGGCATTACGGATTTTGTCCCCCATTGGTGAGCTGAGACTAATTCAAAGCTCTAAAGCCTAGAATGCAGATGAGCCAGCTCTTTTGCATTGTGGTTAAGACACTAGTTCATGCTCATACTCTGCCCTGTTACATAAGCAGGGCTAAGGAAATACACAGACATATGTAAGTAAAGTGAAGACTTGTACATGATATTCCGCATGGCAAAAATGAAACAAAATACCAACCTGTAGCCATAAGATCAAACCCACATAATGGTACCCTGAGTCTGGATTGTACAGTCAGACAGAGAATGAGCGGCACACAAGATATTAAACTTCAGTCTGGAGAGCAGAGAATACTCATCTGCCCTGATAAAGTTTGGTGAAATAAATAATGTCACAAAAAAATTGATTCATCATACTTTGCATTGTTCCTTAACTTCTTACAAATGCAGGCTTACATATTTTAAGCTAAAGGCATGGTTTTTAGTTAGCTCTCATTTGTTTGTGTTTTCTTTGATAATCCCCGTTTTTTTTTAATCGTCTTACATAGAATTTCAGTATTTCTAAATGTACTCAATCCATTGTGTGTGCTGTGGTTAATGTATTCTGTGCTGTGTTTTTGTGTAGGTTACATTACATAAATAAATCTATTACGTTCCCTCAAGGCAATGTATATAATAAATCCTACAATCTAACAGTTTGTTATGGCTAAGAGATAAATATAGAATATTGCCATTAACTAAACACACCCACACACATACACAAAATGACCGAAGTTCACTACAGAGCTACAACTTTTCCTCAAATCTGCATGACAAGGGGCTAATTCTGGAAAATTAGTCTGACTGCTTGGCAAATAGGTGAGGTGGTGAGTAACGAACAAACCTAAATACAAGGGAACTGGGCCATATCTATCTAGGGTCCTTCTTAATGTATCTCCGATATCCACCCAGGTCAACATTCTAGCCTTGTATTAGAACTCAACCCCAGAATTCTGTTTAGACAATTAAATGGCCAGCCAGGGCCAGAGTTATTCCTACAGCAGGCATCACTAAAACTTACTGTACCTCCTGTGGTTAAACTAGACTCTCTAATTCACTTCTACATGGGAAAAGGCATGAGACTGTGCAACAATGAACCCTTCTGAAGTGTGCTTATATATTAAAAAAAGGTCGGAGATATTGAAATAAGCATCGTAATTAGTAGCTATTAACTACCATATTGATAAATTGGTTTTAAAATTGGGTACCTAAATTAGGGTTTCTTTTTAGGAAGAAGAGGGTTTTTTTTCTGTGTGGCAGGTTAATGACTGCTACTATTGTTCCAGTTTTAGACTATGATGATTATATTTTTCAGTTGGCTTGTAAGCAGTCTCTACATATATTAGATGTACTGTATAATTCATGTGGCAGATTTGTTCTAGAGAGTGCTCCCCTTTGACACATCATTATTGGAGTGCTCTGGTAGAAAGGACCAGCACTGGCTGTAGTTTATACTCTCAGGGTTCTGTTAATGTGGCTGTTCCAAGGTTTCAAACACATACAGGAGAATTATCTTTTGCATATCAACTCCCGTAGATGTGGAAGGTTTTCATCACAGTGCCACGATGTACCTTTCTTCGACTGGTTTTAAAGATCGGATTGGGGATTTGCTTAGAACCTCCTGCTAATACTTCTGCTTCAGTCCATCTTAACAAATAGATACAGGTCTTATTAATTCTGTTCTTTGATCTATGTGTGCTGTTGACTAAGTCTGAACCACACATGTTTTTATTGTGTTGTTTGTACTTTGTGATTGTCTTTTTATACATTGCAAATGTTTTTGTATTGTTTTCCAGGACCACTTTTACCCAAGGCCTTGGTCTCATTGGATAAATCTCCTGGTTACTTAGACATCATCACAACGTTATTATCCATAGTTACAATGTACTTAATGTGTACATCTTTTGACACAATATATGCAAGTATACAATTGGATCAGAAAAGGGTTAGGCTTTGAGATTATTTATGCAAAAAAAATCCACATTAAGTGCATTGTTACTATGTATAAAAACATTGTAATTATGATTACGTACACATGTATTTACTAAGCTACTGTGTAAATACACATGTAATTAGAGGCACGTAATGTAAAGTGTTACCATAACTTCATACAACAAGCAGAGCAAACATCATTTAGCCAAATAGTTCAGAAGGAGAGCTGAAGCAGGAGAAGAAGAGCTGCTCAAGCAAGAGAGATGGCTCTCTCATCACAACACTGGATGACTGAGCTGTTACAGAGCTGCACTGTAAGAGGACATCACTGCAGCCCTTTCTGCTGCACTCCACAAGTGTGCTCTCTGAGCAGCAGCTTCGATTTCGAAGAGAATTCCAGTCGAAATGTTTGTCATTTAACTCATTACGTTTCTTTCAGTACCTCTAAATTCAGCACTGGATGTTCAGTAATTTGTTGTGTCTTTAAAGCCAGGGAATTCTTCTGCTGGGGTGTTACTTGTTGCTTGCCTTGCAGATATCAAGTGCTGGATGTTGCAGAATTTTTTTTAATGTTGAATTAAGATAAGACAGAGGTTATGCTTGTGGGCACTCGGAATCAGCTAAATAATGCAGGATTGAGTAAGTTTGACCCTAGCAGTGGGGATCATCTTTGATCCTGATCTGTCATTTCAGACTTATATTAGGGAAGTTACTAAAGTGTATTTTTTATCATTTGAGAAATATAGGCAATTATTTCGTTATCCGACGCTGAGAGACTAATGCATGCCTTTGTTTCATCAAGAACTGATTACTGTAATGCACTCCTCTCTCTTATTCCAAAATTAGTGGTGTCCCGCCTACAGCTCGCTTAGAATACCGCCGCTAGAATTCTGACTTAAGCCAGGAAAGATGAACATATTACCCCTGTTCTAGCCTCCTTACACTGGCTCCCTGTAAAACATAGAACTGATTTTAAGATTTTATTATTAACCTATAAAGCCCTGAATGGATTAGCACCTAGTTATTTGCAGGCGCTGCTGACTGCATATCTTCCAAAATGCACTCTTAGATCACACGAAGCGGGGCTGCTGGTTATTCCCAGGGTCAGTAAAACTAACACGAGAGATAGGGCCTTTTCTTTTAGAGCTCCTAAACTATGGAACGCTCTGCCATCGTTTCTCAGGGAATCTGGGACAGTTACAATATTTAAGTCACGACTGAAAATATACTTTTATAAAATGCCATTTTTATCTTAGTGGGTTTTAATGTAAATTATTTGCTACTTTTTTTTTAAATCTGTTATTTTAATATGTTTTTTATTTGTGGCAGATAATATGTCTGGGAGCTTTTATTTTAACATATTGTGTTTTTTGTTGTGTGCAGTGCTTTGTGATACTTTGATATGAAAAGCGCTATATAAATCTAATAAATAAATAAATGCATAAATGACTATTCAGATTGAAATGAGAAACCTATTTTTATGTTATTTCAGGATTGCAATCAATGGACAGGTGGGATTGAAAGGTAGTGAAAGGTGCAGAAAAACAACCCGGGTGTGTTTCAGGAGATACGGAGAAAGAAGAGAAGATACATTTAATAGAACAATAGAACACAATAATAAGGCAAGTACATCAGGTCAAAGAGAACAATAGTAAAGTATAGAGAGCTCCTATTTTAATGTAGCCTAATTTTGTATTATTATTATGTATGTCTTAGCAGACAGACACCCTTATCCAGGGTGAATAATATTACATTCCAGATAAGAGCAGTTATAGAATACAATAAAGGCAATAGTAAGTAAAAGCAAATAAGGGAAAATAAATACGACTGAGACAAATCTCGATAAAAAGAGCAGTTAAGCTAATAGTACAAATATTTGCTTATAAGATTTAATTCCATTATAGTTTTGGTTATGAAAGATATTTTATGCCAAAATGAAAAATAAAATATATATTAAATAAATAAAACCAATGTTTATTTACTTTTTTATATTTTATATATATATATATGACATTTACGTGTTGTATTTATTTATAATCTGTAAATAAATGCCAATATTATATATATATATCTATATATATACGGGTATATTATAATATATATATATATATATATATATATATATATATATATATATATATATTTATTTATGTATTTGTTTATTTATTTTTCATTTTGGCACAGCAGCTACATTATCCCTTTCATCCCCTAAAATCACAGCAATCTCTAGCAGCGCACTGGGCTCCATTGCCACCGTACTCAGAGTCACTGCGCCCACATCAGTCTTTTTTAGATGGAGACTGTTTTAAATAGGTTCCCAACTCCATAGGACTTTTTGAAACAGGTGGAACCCCTTACGGAATCCAACCACATCAACCAGGGCGCTGTTTCCCGATAACGGTAGTGCTTGAGGTTTCAAGATCATTCTCACGACTGACCGCACCTGAGTTCGATCAATCCTCACGTGCGTTTCCCCAAGCATCTTGTGAAACTGCATCTTAAAAACGACCTTTAAGTGCATCGTAGAAGGTGTTGTCCCAGCAAAGGCTCTAAAAGTGATGGGGAGTCAATCACAAAAGAATCGATTTGTTGAATGTTTTCTCTGTGATTTTGATAAGAATAGGCCTACATTTAAAACTTGTGTGGAGTGGAATCGAGAGTTTATATTGTATGACTGAGGAATAGATTTAAATGTTATTTAATCATCTTATAAATGTGTGTTTGTGACAACCACATTTGTCTGCATAATTGATTTATCCTTACCCCAATAATGTAAGAATTGAACATACCTATAAATTACCTTAGTAAACGCTACTTTTTTGTTGCAGTAGACAAAGAATAAGGGAAAAACAATACTGTAGGTTACATTTAAGGATGGAGAAGGACACCAAAAAAAGAAGACACACATATTCACTAAATCTGAGGTGGAAATACTGTTTAGCAAGCTGAAAATAACAAATCAAATTAAAATGAAAAAATGAGAAGAAATAGCAGCAAAGATCAATGCTGCAAAAGGAGGCCAAGGACGTCAGAAAAAAGTGGCAGGACTTTGCAAGTCTGCCAAAACATCAAGCTGCTGAAATTAAAAATGCAAAGAAAAAAGGAATGGGGGTGGCCAGATATCATTGGAACTAACCCCAGAGAAACAAAAAGCCATGGACATCATGGGACCCACTGCCTTGCATGGTTTCTCTGGGGGAATAGACTTATTTGCTGGAGAAATTCCCACATGTGAGGCATCTGCCTCTAATAGTGGTCAAGCCAGTTCCCATCAAGACCTTTCTCTGCAAGAAGAAGACCTTTCCTGGCAAGATTCTTCCCTGCAGATGACTGTCTAGACCAAGAACTTTCTCTGCAAGATGAAGACCTTTCCCGGCAAGATTCTTCCCTGCAAGATGACTTTCCTCAGCAAGACATTTCTCTAAGAAGAGAAACACCTGATAGTGAGGAACCAGCAACCGGGGAGAAGCAACAAGGCAAAAAAATATAAAAAAAACAGAAAAGAGCACACATGGATGCAGTGCAGAATTGATTGAGCTTGCAAACAATAAGCTAAGTATTCTTAAACATGAACAACAACCTCGAGAGAAGTACACTCCACTCACTTTTTTATTCATTGCACATTCACAATCACGACCCACTACCACCACACTCGTCCCCCGAGACACAAGCCAATAATTGTCATTTTTAGTTACTTGTGTATTGTCTCTTTTATGTTTGTCAATTTGTTAGACAGTTAAATTAAAAATGGTGCCTTTTATTTTTTATATACATGAATTAAATTATATATTTCTTAACAAAACAAATTATCTTTATATATTAATAACTGATTTCTACATCATCCTTTATGAATATGTGACACATTAAAAAGAAAGGTTCATGGCAGCTGGAATTCTGGGTCATTCTTGATTCAATGGTCAAAGACGTGGGGTATGAGATGGAGCCGAGTATCAATCCCTGCAATGTATTCTCGTCCTGCATCAGAAACAAGCTCATCTGCATCATCTCCCTCAGGTTTGACTGTGTTGTCATCCTCAGGTAAAAGTGCTCTTGCTCGCACTGCAATGCTGTGTAGCATGGCCGTGACCCCAATCACAGCACAATATTTAGCTGGTGTGAAGTGTAGTCCCCCACTTGACTTGTCAATCCATCTGAACATCATTTTCCACACAATGAAGGTACATCCAGTGAGTCATCTAGGGAGGCGATGCACGTTGCTAAATCTTTAGTCAGCAGCATTATGGGAATGCAGAATAGGGATGAGGAGATACAGCCGTAAGGGGTATCCACTGTCCCCCAATAACCAGCCATCGCCAAATTGCCCCTTCTGTGCTGCCTGGGATATCACGGAATTGGACCATATGAAGGCATCGTGGGTACCCCCCGGCCACTTTACCACAATGTCTGTGATGACACCTTCATGATTGTATATAACTTGGACATTTATCGCTGAGTAGCCTTTTATCCAAATGTACAGAGGCTTGTCTATCCACGGGGTTGTTATGGGAATTAGTGTACCACCAATTGCCCTTATAACTGCAGGGATGTTTGCAATTGAATGGAATCCTCTGTGAGCGTCACAAACTTCTGCCTGTGTTCTCGGGAACATAACTCATCCAGGTGCGTGCCTAACAAGCGCTGTCATCACTGCTTGGGCGCGTCACGATACAGACACTTTGCTGAGTCCCAGCCCATCTCCTACGGCTTGGAGAAAGCTTCCTGTGGCATAGTACCACAATGAACACAGCTGGAGTTAGTGCATAATTGCGCTCAATGCTCCTCCTCAAATCCGGTGTGAGTAAATCCAGTAAGGTTAGAATTGCATGCCATGGAAGCCAGTATCGTGCAATGATTTCTCTGTCACTAAGTATATCTAACAGGTTTAAATGTGTTCTTATGTTGGCATTAATTCTTACTAATCTACTGTGCAGGCAGCATCTGTGACGATTAAGCTCCACAATTCTGTGAATCGCAGCCATACTGCCAGATGCATCTCTCCTCATGATTACCCCAGACCACGGGTGAACCCACGATGCTATTCACAAACTATTTGACTATTGAGGTGTTTGGGAAACACATCAGATTTTACACGTTGCTCTTACGATGGACTTACAATATTCGTTTGGCTCAAGTTGCTTTTGGGAAATGGCCCCAGGACAATCAACTTTCCCATATGTTTTACCTTTCTCCTGGGACAATTTTTCTCAAAACTCTACTGTTAAAACCCTTTAAGTCAGCAAACCTTTAATGTCTACAAAAGTCATGGTCGATGTGTGGTTACTGCAATCCCCATCTGTACCAAGCAGGGTTTAGTACCCAGGGGAGCCCTGTGGCAGACATCCATTCAGTGCGTTCATGTGTCTTCCTCAAGTGAATGCAGTCCTTGATGCCACATGTTGGTAGATGATGGCGTCTGCTGTATTATTATTATTATTAATTTATTTATTTATTTATTTATTTATTTATGTATTATTATTTATTTATTGGCAGATGCCCTTATCCAGGACTATTTACAATTGTTACAAAATATCATAATACAGGTAACAGCAGTTATGAAAGTACAATAAGATCAAATTCAAGTAAGAGCAAAATAAAGAATACAGTAAATTATAAGAGCGAGTTCGACTAAGAGCAGTTAAAACTTATATGAGTAAAGTCCAGTAAGAGCATGTAATCAGTATGATAAATGGATGAGAATGATTTCAAATAAGAGGAATTACAAAAAACGTGAGTACTGTACAGGTTCATTTATAGCCCTTTTATCAATCAAAATTACTTCTGTGCCAATGAGCTATGTAAGGGAATTTATCAGCCAAGAGCACAGGATTATGGGGGACTTGACTGATGTCTTTAAAATCTTAAAAGGAGTTTACAAAGTTATACATAGCCTCATCTAGTCTATATGGGCACGCATGGAAGACACAAATGCATGATAGCCTCATGTGAGGTTGTCGTTTTTCCCCTCATATAAAGCAATGGAAAAAAGAAAAAAAACGTGTCCAAAACAGACATGTTTTATATTGCATACACGAAAGGCTAATATATTGTAGCCCTAATATTTGGATCTGATATGTTTCTTTAGAAGCACAACGAAATTTGCCAGTGCAAAGCTGAAAGCCATTTAGATTTGAAATACAGGCAACTGTCTTACTCACTTTAGGTTTCATAGAGCTGGCTTCACAGTACTCGATTAGTACAAATCCTGGATAACTTTAAAAGAACATTAGGCATGTCCTGCCCTCGTTCTGACCTGCACCCTGCACAGTGCGCGGGGCCGAGCCTCATATTGAACTTGCACTGAAGTACATTAGCACTTCCCCGTGCAGCTTACCTGTGCTGCTGCTTAGACTGGTGCTGTGGAAACAAGAGGCGCAGAGAAGGCTGCACTGCTACTTGCATTGACAATGCTCCTTCGCCATTAGTTTATTAAGAGGGCATTTAAAAAGGGTTTATAGTTTATGTTTAAGTGATGGTAAAGTATGGTAAAGTGAGAGGAACTTGTCACCTCTATGTTACTCTACCGCTAATTCTCCGTGGTGTGTTGTGCCACAACTTGTGGGTTTTCGTCCACTTTACCAGAACCTCCCCTGGTTACCCGTCGCCCCGCCTCAGACTGGACAGCTAAAACTGCCCCGACCTAATATGCAACAGATACAGTATTGCAAAGGGAGGGAGGGTTGGTGTGTGTGCTTTGGGAGGAGCGTCGGACAGCGTCCGCCAATCCCGCCGCTCAGATTGATTTAGAGCTGTCATCAGCGCAGCTGGGAGGAGGGAAGGGTGTACTGGGACTCGGGCTGGAACTTTCCCAGACACGGCAGAAGCAGCAAACGTAACTTTAAAAGGGTGCTGGGAAGAAAAACTTTACCGCAACTTTTATCCGTGAGGTTTCTTTTAAGGACGTGCGGCTGTGCAATCCTCGGCAGTGTTCTGAGACTGTATAGCCGACTCTGACGAAGAGTTTACTGCAACTGCATAACGACTCGGACTGTTGCGTGTGAACTAACAAACGAACCAACAAAAAACACTTCACTTTTTGTTGTTGTTATTTTTACTTTATAGATTTTTTTTAACCACCGCTGGAAGAAAAACATACTTTTAGCCTTTATTTAAAAAACAAAAAACAACAACAAAAAAAAAACATGACAGCTGATAAAGAAAAGAAAAGGTAGGCAGTTTTTTTTTTTTTTTTTTCAAATGTTATATTCATATTTGCCCGGCAGTGCAATGCCCTTGCCCAGTCCAGCTGGATTGCTGACTTCTTGACTAAGACGCATTTGTTGCGCACTAACTCACGTCAGCCCGTGGACCTGTTGCATTGATCCAAATACGACGCCTGCAATTAATAGATCACCAAAGGAGATTAAAGCGAAGGGAAAAATCATTGTGCCTCAAGGTCATCGATTATAAAAAACAGTCTTCGCTTCAGCACCTGTTTTATTGATAATATTGACCGCCGTAGCTATAATAAGGGACAAAGTTGTATACAAACCTGTTTCCAAACAAACGTGCCAATGGCTTTTTAGGCTTTTAATTGTGTTGGTGTGAAGTGATTGTATTATTATTATTATTATTATTATTATTATTATTATTATTATTATTATTATTATTAATAATAATAATAATAATTTTAGCAATAGTAATAATATTAATCTGCATTAGCTTGTCTCGGTTTCTGATACAAGTCTATATTTTATAAAGCATTACATAGCTGTTTCTCGTTAAGTTTTTTTTTTGTGCGCTGTATGCCCAGCACTGTGCTTCAAAACGGCTAAGCTTTTCTGCTCTGACCTCCGAGACGTGATTGTTATTTTGCGGAGCAGTGTGAGTGTGTCTTGAATGGATGGCTGCTTTATTTTTCCTTCGCTGTTACAAAGGTACTTCAAACTGGACAAACACACTAGAAATGTGTTTTTGAGGAAAACACAGAGGTGAAAGAAAGTAATGGGGCTGTCGTCGGGGGCCAGTACATGTACGGTAGTGGACGTGTAGAGTCGCTGCACTTCGAGTAAGAGCAGTGACAGAAGAACAGAAACACCATTAAACATGGTCAAGGTTATGATACTACTACTAATGTATTCACTGCTTTTATTTGATAAGAAAATATAGTTTAACGTGGAATTCAAATGCTGAATGTATAGTATTGACAGTCACAATTAGATTGTCATTCGTACAGTTTGTAAAATGGATATATCTTCATGTAGTCAAATTGTAACGTTGTGTAGTGTAGAATGTCAAGTACAGTACACACATACCTGGTTATGAAGACCGCTTTTCATCTGGCTTTAGTATTTTTTGCTCTTAGTGAAACTAGTGGAGGGATTTTTATGATATAAAACAAGTTATGTATTTAGTTGTTTATGTAATTCCCAGACAATGAGCATACAAATCCGGTGTCCTAGTTATTTCTTTCGAAATGAAGGAGATTAACACACTCCTGCCCAGTAGTACATTTTTAATTGTTTCATTTCAGATGTCAGTTATACATTGTAGCACTTTACATTAAGTGCCTCACATACATACATGTATGTATAGATACATGCCTAGTTACACATAATTACAGTGTTATTATGCATAGTTACAATCTACTTCACTGGTAAACCTTTTTGCACCATATAACCCTAACTCTAACTCTAACCCTTTTTTGAAACAATTGTGTACTTATATCAGTCAAAAAGATGTACACATTAAGTACATTGTAACGAACAACATTGTAATTATATGTACATGCATTTACAGTACTATGTGAATACAAAGTAAATAGAGATGCTTAGTGTAAAGTGTTACCCTTTGCATTTATCTTTGTGGTGGGCATTTGTAAATTAAGTGACGGGAGTGAATAAGGATGTGCTCATTTATTCCTTCAGTTTTAGGCAGTGTTGGGTTGTATTTTAATAATCCCGTGTCCAGTATTTAACTGCAGTAATGGGTCACCTGATAAAAACTCTGGTAATGATATTAATTGTAATATCTCCAGCTTGGTGACCCCTTACCCGTTTCACAGCCCACACGGTAAGTTCATAGCAGAAACCTGAAATGAGTTGCTAACAGGTTAGAGAAGTTGATCTGGGTTATAGCCTAGTATTGCTCAATCTGCAGTTGTGCATCCAGCTGTGTTTTTCATTTAAACCTTTGTTATTTGACAGAGATTAATGTTTGTGATTTATTAAAGTACTGTGCCAAGACCTGCTTTCTTCTCATTTATCTAGCTGTCATTATTAACCCACCTTCATAGAAGTATCGCCAGTTCAAATGAGAAAATGGCATTCGTTTGAGCAGTTACCTTTCTGTGTGTGCCAGAAACTAAGTTCTTTGATCATACCTCATTTGTGATGAATTTAAAACAAGTGATTTGAAAGTATATTAGGGCAAACTAGTTCAGGCATGGACTTAAGACTCCTGTTGTATAGAAGTTTCACCCATTCCAGGTTTTAATTTGGGGTATCCACAGTGCACAGGCAACAAGCTCAAGTGTGTCTCATTAAACTCACAACTTATTAAACTGTTTGTTTGCAATGATTGTGTCATTGAGTTTAGACACAAGACTTTTGTGTTTGTGTTTTAACGGTATTGTTTTGGCACAATTTGTTTTTACAGTGTAAACAGTTAAGTTCGGATTCCTGTTGCAGAGCCATGTTATACACACACACACATACAGTCTGACTGAGAGATACACACACACACACACACATACAGTCTGACAGAGATATACACACACACACACACACACACACACATACATTCTGACTTGTGATCAAGTTCATGTAAAACCTGTTGCAATAATTCAGTACACAAAGTGACATTGCTGACCAGGGGTGCTGGAACTAGGGGTGCTGATTGAAGTGCTGTGCATCTGTTTCCATACTATACAGGGGTTACAGTTTTGTTCAGTGGCTTTCAGCACCCCCACTATAAAAATTGTTCCACTACCAGTGTTGCCGACTGCAGTTTGTTAAATGCAAAATCTGCCAGTTATTTTGTAGAATCTTAAAGAAGCAACTTATTTGCTAGTTAGGTAGGGGTATGTCTTCTATATTTTTAAGTTATGCTGATTTTGCCATTCAAGGTAAAATGTGAATGCAAAAGTCCTCTGTGAAAGATATCATTATGATATGGTACTGTATGGAGGGTGGTTCACTTGAAAACAAACAGCTTCCAAATCATAAAAAGAAATGAAAGGGGCATTTTTGTGGTGATTGAATAATACTTGAAGAACAAATGGGAACAATGTGTACATGGTGTTCTACCACCTTCATCCTGTGTGAAGCATTACCTTTTTCAAACAGCCTAAAATAAGTAATGCACACGAAAATCAAATCAGTGTAATATGTCTGTCATTCTCAGTTCATGGTAAATCAATTGAACAGCTCCCTAACTGCCACACTTGTTGTGAGAATACTAAAACAAGACAACTCAAACTTGAAAATCACGTACTGGGACATAATTGAGGGATTATCATCAGGTGTAATCTACAGTATACCTTTTTCAAAACTGAAAAGCGTGATTTAGACAGTGTACCCACCCTGTGTCCCAGTACTTTTAACACAGTGACTGGAGCCTGAAGTCTACCATGACATTTCATTATGTATTGTTGGAAAGGTAGAGCTCTGTGGATTTTGAAAAGAGGTATAATGATGGTAATGGTGTAAGTTTATCATACTGTAGATGCAGTTGTCTCAGCTGAGATCTTCTTTGAAACCTTGTTTGTAGAAGAATAAGCATGGCAGGCAGGCTAGGAGTCTGTTCATTTCATATGGTTTGCGCAGCCACAGTGATTCTGTACTGGAGGCTTTCCGTGTGTTGTCTGTAAGCATGCCCAGCGGTTAATTAGGAATGGCTCATTTAGCCTTATAATGTTTTGCTCACATAGAACAAGGAACCAGTGTATCTCGGTTACTGCCATGTAACAAATTTCAAGATTACTTTTTTTTTTTTTTTACTCAAATTTATAATAATGCATAATAGGGGTGTATAACTATGTGTAGAAGTGGGAAAAGGTGCAATTTGGGCTCCATAGACCCTGATACCATACGAGAAGTTCTGCAAGCTCATTGCAGACTACCCCTTACAGCACAGAGCTCACACTTGTTTTGTCTGGCAAAGTCATTTCAGTTGTCCTGTTCTTTTTGTGGGTGGATCTTCAGTCAAAAGAGGTGCCCTGATCATGACCCTTCATGCAGACTGAACATACAGAGTCAGCAATTTTCTTTGATTAACATCAGGAGGGGCACTGTTTAGGATGTTACCTCAGAAGAAACCAAACCACAGCGCTGAAGAGACTAGCCCTGGGGACATTGGCGTATAGTCTCTAGAGCCGACTCCTGTTGGCTTTCTCTTCTGAAGTCTCATTACGGCCAAACGGCTTTCTCTTGCTTGTAAACTTTCTTGAGGCTTTTGTTGGCTGAAATGTTGTACTGTTTCATTCCACTGATTGACACTGTCCCCGGGGGGTTTATCTGTGTTGTTGCTGGGCCCCGCTCGCTGGCAGCCCTTTTCAACATGCTTCCCGCTGCCAAAGCATACAGTACTGTGGCAACAGGGTCTATCAGACAGCAAGCAACGGAAATCAGAATCTAGCTGAGTTCACATACGTTGCTTATGTGTGTGCAGCTAATGTCTCCAGTTGGTTTGGTTAAAAAAAAAAAAGAATAATAACAATAATAATAATAAAACAATACTTTTATAGTATTTGGCAGCGGTTTGGTGCGTGTTTCTGGCTGGTGTCTTTATCATTTAATAGTAACTTTGCTGTAAATGTAGTTAAATTCGTTGCTGTAGATCTTTACTTTGAAACCACACCGGCTAACTGGGAAACCCATACTGGCATCATGTGTTTTTCTTTTTTGCATCCTATCTTTGCTGATCACTGATCACTGTAATTTCCAGCAGTGCACTCCTGTTGGGTTTGTCTACAGGAAACTGAAACAGATTCATTTGTCCCCGGTATTCGACAGCTTGCCGGGTGGCAGCAACGTTGGGTGTTGCTGTAACCGTTAAAAGTTATAATTTCAGGTTACTGAGCTGGTGGCCAAACAACCGCCCCTTCCCTTTCTGAAATAATACATAGTGTGATGTTGAGTGCTTCTCTGGCAGCCAGGTATGATCTAGTGATTCTTGTAAAGCCTCTGTCCAAGCATAGTCATCTTTTTGTTTTCAATGTACTGTAGAGGAACATGGAAATGCATTTGAATTATTCCTCGCAAGACGTTCCAGTCATCGAAACAGAATTCCATGGAGCTGGAACTGGGATATAGAACTGCAATAAATCAAAGCAAAGAGCAGCTACCCTGTGCAAGTCCAACACTTGTGAACTTTCACATAATTACAATGCCATTATGCATAGATACAATGTATGTACAGTGTAAATCTTTTTGCACGAGTATTACCATTGTATCAGAAAGGGTTAGGGTTAGAGTTAGGGATGAAATGGATTTGAACATGACCACTATGGGATTGCAGCTTTAATATAGGCCCCCTCTGTAACTGTCGCTTCTCTGTGCAGTTTCAGAGGGAACAGAAATGACAGATTCACATGCTGTACTAGTGGTCATTTTTCAAAGCACTTCAGAAATTCAGCTCTTAAAAGAGGCTGAAAAGAACTTGGTAAATACAAGCATAGTGAGCATTAAGGAGAGAAAACACACAGCAGAATGTTAAACAGGTGTTATGAAGACTAAAATCTAGATTATGAGGCTAATATCGCACACCTTCTATTTTATACTGCCGCAGGAGCTGAAAATCACAGGAGAGCAAAGTGCATGCTTTATATAACTCTAGCTAATGGATCAGCCAAACAACATTCTAATACAAAGATATCACTGTGCAGCAGTGTGGATTGCACTCAGGAGCCACTCTAATGAGTGTGTCAGGATCTGTGCGTCTCATGCAGTATCAAACTATCATCATTGCACACATCTAGATTAGAGAGCTTTGTCTGACCAACAGGTAAAGAAGTGGCTCATTCCTGTTTAAAATCACTTTGTAACCACTGGTTTAAACTTTAAAGGGCTGTGTGTGTCATGAACAGTGTCTAGTGGTTATTAACACATCATGCAGACTGCAGTATAACGCTGACAACCTCAGGTCATGGAATTGGAAAGGGGGAGCACAAGCCATGGTACTGCAGTGATGGTCTTCGTGACTTTCCCTTTCAGCTAATGAGAGTACATTTTTTGTTTTTTAAATGTAACTTGAGATCTGCTTACAGTGTCTTAAATTCTTGACTGGCTCTTTCTAAAGATCTTTTTAGGATTCTGATTTGGATAAAATGGCTAAGGGATTCCTGGTAGTGATGCGGTGTGGCAGTTTTGATTTGCATCACTTCTCAGCTAAATTTCACAACTCAAGGTTAACGTTAAGTTGTGAAATTTACATTTAAATTAAATTGAACAAATTGTGTTAAATTTGATTAATGGTAAAATAATTCTGTACAGCAGAGTTCAGATGCCTTTGTACAGCATTCCTGTCCCTGAGGCCACAGTACAATCCCCCGCGAGAAATAACAAGAGCTCTTTGACATGATCTGCCAGCGAGGCAGCCCCAAGGTCAACTCAGTCATGCTTGTGTGTATGTGCACTCAGTCAGGTACATGGGGTCCTGGACAGCAGCAGCCCACTGTGTTGGGGAGGGGGGAGTGCAGTCCCTGGCTTGCTGTTGAACTTGGGGGAGTGCAGTCCCTAGTTTTCTGTTGAACTTGGCCCCCATGGCTGTGCTTCCTAGTACGAGCTGAAGTTCACACAGATCCCAAGCCAGACCTCTCCAGAACACTGTCTCCTCAGACTTCCTGCAGGCTTGCAGAATGCTTCCTTCACTTGCATAACACTGAGCCCGGGTTGGTAGCATTTGCTCCGGAGCTGCTATATTTGAGATGACATTGTGAACTTGGCTGGGTTCTGGTATTGTAATGTCTAAGCCTTACTCTCAGTTGGTGGCTGAGCAGTGTATTTTTCAGTATTTACAGTTTTGATCAAAATAACCTTTTAAGGGGGGCGGGCAGCAAATCTACTCTGGAGTCCTCCAGATTTTATAGGTATGATTAAAATATTAACTGTATTAAGGCCTGGAAGTACAGTATAAGCATATTGCTGTATATACAATTGTATATTACACTCTATGATATACATCGCTTCCTATGTTTATCATTAGAAACCAATATATTTATTGCAAATTTAAAATTTGGAATAGATCAGGTGGCAAATTCTGTTGAACAAATGCATAAATCTGTAGCACTCCCCTTACCTCTCTGTAGTGAAACACATTTACCTACATGTTTTCCTTTAGTACTGTAGCTTCTTAGCACTCATTCCATGACAGGTGTATTCATTTTACATACAGGGCTTCCTAGTTTCTTAAGAAGTTACTATGCACACTCTGTAAAGCTGGCTAACTGAGAGATATTTCTGCACAGATACTTTTATGGGGGTTATTTTAAACTGGAAGGAGTTCAGTTACAAAGTGGAAAGTTGTTTTAACCAAGTATTATCATGGGGTCAGGGGAGAGAACATGAGAAAGGTTTCACCTCTTCCTGACTGATACCGCATGTGTTGTTTCACCAGGCTGTTATGTTAAGCGTCTGACCGGTGGGTACATGTATCTGTTATTAGTAGATAGTAGAATTGTGCTAGTTCTCAAATACTTTTTTTGTTTATTTGTTCGTGTACTGTTTGGGGCTTTTGGTGTCTTGAATGTTAAAATGACACTCATTCTCAGTTTGATCTTCTAAGTAATGTAACAAATGGCATACACACTTTTATGGCTAGCTAAGGGGAATACACAGTAATGTTTTATGTAATGTCTTTGACACTTTCATCACTGTAGCTGTTTCACAAATACTGTCCTCTAACTCATACATGATCCCCAGTATTAATGACGCTTCTAAATAAGGCAAGGCCAAAATGGCCTTCAGTTCAATAAATCTGTAGAGGCACCAAGGGCCACTGGACTTAAGTCCAATTTGTATAATGCTATGTAATTTAGCAGATTTACAGAGTGCCATCATAGGGCATTCATAATATTGACACAAGTGCTGCGTATGGACTTGGTGCGACTTAACCACGCAAATCACGTAATCATGTTATTGTTCAGACCCAAAAACTTCCTCTTACAGGTGTCTCTCTAGTTGCTGAAGCTGAAAGGACACTGCGGCCATAATATCTGTGAATAGACATACAAATTGAGGGGCATTGCGGCAGTTGATAAGGGCACCCATGGGTATTGCCAAATGGCAGGCATTCATTTTTGAGCCCTGCATTATCGTTCACACCGTCGCGGTGTGGACGGCGTGGGCGTTTTTTTTTTTTTTTTCACTTTCCATTACAGTCTACCTGTGCGTTACGGTCTGGGAACAGAAGAATTGGGGAGAATGCTGTAGATTCTATTGTGATCTGAAAACTGGCACCACCCTTTTCTGAAAGAGGAAAAAATATCAAGAAATAATTCCCCAAATCTCACACATCCTTTAGCATTCTTAAATGTTATCATGCTAATTGTGTAAAATTTAAAGAAAATGTTCAGCTTGTCACTCTCTTAAATTCTTATTCATAGAAACTAGAGGTCATTTAAAAACAAACCAAAATGTTAGTTGCAACGACACAAAATCAAAAACCTGAAGCTCACATCGAAACGAAATACATATTTTTACATCAGCAAATGTGTTTGTGGTGAGTCAGGACCAGCCTTTACATGAAGCCCTCAGCATGTGTGAACTTGACAGAGAAAGAGAGCGAGTGGGAAGAGGGTTTACTGCTTACAAAACACTCAATATGTGTATATGTCTATACACCAGAGCTGAGTTGGATGCAAACTTTTTTTTGGTTTACAGTGACAGCTTTTTTTTTTTAAAGATCCGTTTTCTATCCCAGCACTTTTTCCCGTCTGTTTTGATTCCACTTCAAAGCCCTGATGGCTAACAGTACACACACTGATGTGCTTGTGTGAGATTGATTGTCTATGGAACATTATGCTCAAATAAACATAATGGTGGTGGTCGATACAGTACCTGACTAGATTAATAGCCGCAGTTTATTTAATAGAGAGACACTGCTGTAATTACAGTGTGAGAAAACATCTAATGAAGCTTAACAGGTTCTTAGCAACATACAGATGGGACCATAGCTTGTCACCTGGCCTAATGCGCACATCGGGGCTAAGTAGACAGTTTTCCATCAGACGCACAGAGCTTAAATGGATAGAGCATGTGCAGGGCAGCCGGCTGTAACATAAATGTGTTTTTTTTTGTCTGCTGCGTTGGTTAATGAAATAAAAAAGGCTAAATTATCTTCAATGAAAAGTAATTTGCAGAAAATGTGCAGGACGGGGCTAGGGGTAATGCTTCTAATCAATGTTCTGAACACATAGCACAATGTGTACCCGTACAGACACAACTGGACCCATGTGTACCCGTACAGACACAACTGGACTCATGTGTACCCGTACAGACACAACTGGACCCATGTGTACCAGTACAGAGACACAACTGGACCCATGTGTACCCGTACAGAGACACAACTGGACCCATGTGTACCCGTACAGAGACACAACTGGATCCATGTGTACCTGTACAGAGACACAACTGGACCCATGTGTACCCGTACAAACACGCAACTGGTCCCATGTGTACCTGTACAGACACAACTGGACCCATTAAGGTTTGGCAGTGTGTTGTGGTGTTGCTGGCAAGTTTTACATAATTGTTGTGTTGTTTATTATTGAGTATGGTCTGCTTAAGTCTCTCTTTGTATTCGTGCTCCAATATTGAGATGTACCTGTGCTGGCCCTGTGGGCACAAAGTGAATAAACTAAACTAAAACTAAAATCCCTGTTCTAACTTGTGATTCAAACTCTACCCTCCCATACTCAAAGCACTGCATACATATTGTCCTATCCTGGTTCAAATCTTATCTGTCTGATAGGTTTCAGTTTTGTCTCTATTGGGGAGGTAAAATGGGCATTACCGGAAGTTGCCTGTGGTGTTCCACAGGGCTCCATTCTAGGTCCCTTGCCTTTCATTATATATGCTGCCATGTAGAATTGATTTTAAGATTTTGCTGTTACCTTACAAGGCCCTGAATAGATTAGCTCACAGTTATTTGCAGGAGTTAGTGACCCCGTATCTTCCAAACTGCACTCTGAGATCACAGGATGCGGGGCTGCTGGTTATTCCCAGGGTCAACAAAAGCAGCATGGGAGGAGGGATGGCTTTTTCTTGTAGCGCTCCTAAATTATGGAATGCTCTGCCTTTGTTTGTCAGGGAAGCTGGGACTGTTACAGTTTTCAAGTCAAGACTAAAAATGCACTTTTATAAAACGGTGTTCTTATCTTAGTTAGTCCCCACGGAAACCCACTGTAAAATTTCGTAAAATCTGCAATGAGAAAAGTGTTTTCTGCAAATTCTGCGGTAGTGACTTCTTTTTTTAAATTTAGTGGTCATCAAATGATTTTACCCCGTTTTTCTCCCAGTTTGAAATATCCAATTGTATTTTAGGCTCAGCTCATCGCTGCCACCCCTGCACTGACTTGGGAGCGTCGAAGACGAACCCACGCTGTCCTCCAAAGCGTGTGCCATCAGCTGACCGCTTCTTTTTACTCTGCAGGCCCGCCATGCAGCCAGCCCAGAGCTACAGCATTGGAAGTCAATGCAGCTCTGGAAAGCTTACAGGGGAGCCCTCAGGCGCCTGGCCAGTCTACAGGGGGCGCTGGTGCGAGGACACCCTGGCCAAACTAACATACCACAAAACAAACGGGAAAGTAACGATTTTAAAAAAAAGAAGCTTTTCACAAAAATTTTGTCATCCTAATAATCGGATAATATCTAATATAGTTCACCACCCCCTTCCTTTCTGAGCATTCATGTTACTGCATCATGTACAAAAAACATGTGCATTTCTATGTATAATTAGAATGACATCTTTCAGGAACTGCAAGAGTACAAGCAAGGTCCTCATTGTTTTCTCTGTCTTTTCACATAGGAGAAACAGAACAACACTTCACTTTTAACTTGCGACTAAACTATGAAATCCTTTTGTAAAATAATAATAATAAAAATAATAATAATAATTATTAATAATAATAATAATAATAATAATAATAATAATAATAATAATAATAATAATAATAATATCATCTTATTTCATTCTTCAGTAGCCACTGTTTACCTATCCATGGTCATTGTCACTGTCTTCTGCCGTTTTAACAGAAGCTATGACGGTGAGTTGTTGGAAATACTGGGCTTGCATTCTGCATTTGTGCCCTGTCTTTTGCTGTTATATTCGGTGTTAATTTAAGTTTGTTTCCAGAGCTCATCAGTGGCCTTAGGAATATATTGGTCACGTTTATGTGCTATCCAGTAATTACATTTTCAGTATACATGGTGTGGTAAGGGGTGTATGGGAGAAGGGGACCTGGTCGTTTGCAAGGTGTCCTTGTGCAGCATTTCCACTCAAGCACTAAAAATGAAGTGAAATGTGTATTTAACCAGCATAGTAAAGCATAGTAAAGCACAGGAAATCATGGGAAAGACCAGAGAGGTACTATATTGAAAAGCATACCATGGTAAACTGTAGTAAATGCATAGTATAACCATGCGAAAAGCATGGGAACAAATGCTATATTACTGTGCAGATTGTAAGGGTGACAGGCAGCACTGTGGTCAATAGAAATCATTCTGCGATGAATTGTACCTGCTTTTAAAAATGCTGATATAAGAATTCCGTGCTTGGAATAGCTTTGAATGCTGAAGGGCTGTACTGACAGGAGTAGATGTTGCCGGGGTGTGAGAATGACATGCTGTTTACATGTCATGAAAATGTGTTTGCTTTAGTTTCCTTTTTATGGTCGAAGAACAGAATACAAGTGCTTAGTAAAACCGATCGTCTTAATATAGGTATAGGACCCCCACAAGCAAAGATGCTGGGGGAGAAATGCTTGTGTAGATGTGAAAAAAAATCTGCCCCCCCCCCCCCAAATACCAAAACTACTAATAGCCAGTTAAAACCATCAATTCTTTGCTTTGTATTTGTAAAATAAAAATATACATTATGTGAACTATACAGCATGTGCTTCATCCTGTTGTTACAGTTTATTGGACTGAGATATGCATGAAAATGAAACTGGCCCTCTTTATAGAGAGTAATGTACAGTATCAACTAGTGTGAGCTAGCCTGAGACATTGCAGCCAAGGCAAGTGCAGCCTGTGTGAGAGAGAGAGTGGTGACCCTCGCAGGTTCTGTGAGCTGTGACCTCATTGTCTTCTACTTTAACTCCACTGTCACATGGGGCTCAGTTAGCAGCAGCTGGGAGCCTTGGAGCAGCAATCCTGCACAGAGTGAAAGTATTACAGGACTTACAGGAAGCAAAACTCTATAAAAATCCTCACAAGGGCTTTTACTACTTTTATTGGAGGAATATGAGCTTTTTATTGACCCCGTTGCTGCAGCTTGGCGTGCAGCTGAGACATTTGGCAAATATACACTAAAACAACCACACCTTTTGTACACTAGGAGCATTAGAAGATTTGCTTTTAGATAATTCGTTTTTTTTAAATTATTTTTACTGTTATTATTTCAGTTTCAGTTTTATTTTAACAGCATGCAAGTGATCCCCAGATTGGTCTCATTGCTAGTTGCTTTTATGGTGAAGGAAAAGAACTTGAGTTGAGTAATTGATAATTTCATGACAGCGGCGATAATTATTCGATATCTCCAGCTGGAAAGACTGTTAAAAAGCAATGCAGACTGGGTCATCAACAGTTACGGTGTGATGCTGTTCCACTCGCCACGCCTGTCGATAGCAGCAATCTGTGAGGAGCTCATTGCATGAAGCTTGATGGGACCGATAGTGAGTCTACTTAGCACAGGGAAACAGGAGTGCATGAATATACAAGGTTCACAAATACAGCAGAGTACTGCTAGTCAGAAAGTAGTATCAGAGGCATAAGGAACAAATTAAGATTTTTATAAAGTTTTAGGGTTTATACTTTAATTATCCTAACTGTGTGGTGGCCATGCTGTTTCATACAACTTATTATCGCAGCTCAACTTTCCTTGCATTCGTTTCAGAGCAGGAGAGTGAAGGACTGGAATTGGAAAAATAAAGGTTCCAGTGACACGATAAAGGGGCTTTGTTAACTCAATTAGTAGTCATTTTAATCTAGGATACATGTTTCAGCAAGTGCCTTTTTTCAATGTGGGTTGAAGACAACACCAGTTTTACTCCCAAAGGGTCTATTTAATGATCTAAACAGTGGTGGCTCTAAATGAGGTTCTCAAAATCAGGTTTATAAAATGCAGGACAGCGGTTTTATGATAGACCCATGACTCTTTAAGTTATGGGTAAAAAGATTCCTTTTTTATGCTGAGAGGTAACAAAGACAAGTTTATATTTCTGTGTGATTTTAACAAGTGGTGTCCAAGTACTATTGTCTTGAAGGCTGAAATGAAATCTCAGTAGCTTGTGCTTTCTTGTGTGCATGCATATTAAAGCAGGTACGGAATTGATTTCAAAGCCCTGGTTAGCACTTTGATCAGAGCAGTATTTATTTGTTGATCAAAATGAAACAAACTGAACTTTGGAGAAACTAAGTGCAATTCCAAACATCGCAACTGAAAGGTCAGGTGAAGAGAAAACAAACACTTAAACGTTTCCTCTTTAAACAAATAGGCCCATGTTCTAAAACTACAGATTATTTACATAATCTTGGTAAATGATTAGTATTTAAAAAAGAACAGTTGTATTGGATCATGAGCTCCATGCCAACCGGACCTCTCTACATGACCTTACTTCAAAGAGACGTTTTTCTTTAAACCAGTACAGCCTGAATCTTTGCAATTCCATTTCCCAGTACTGGCTTTTCACACCACATTTACACACAGAATAGTCTTGGCATTGGCACACAGGGCTCTTGCACATTTCACAGGACATTAATGAGCAGAACAGGGATATGGCTTTCTGTTGTAGACTTTTAATGTATGCTTGAATGGGGGCTAAGTTTATGGCCGAGTTGAGGAAGACGTACAAAGCTGAGACACTTAGCAAAATACCCCAGTACACCACAGCGTTGCTAAAGGCAGTGATAAGTGTCCCCCTGACACTGCGAGATGCAAAGACAATTGCATTTGATTGCAGAAGGTGCTGCTTTATCTTTTTTGACCTCTTTTGGAAATTCTCACAGCCAGGAACCTTAATCATGTGTGTACAGTAAATGCATTTCATGTAGGAATAACATGTACTGACAAAACAGAGAGGCACAGTAAATAATGCCTGTTTTTCTTTGACAAACAGCGTTACGTGTTTGAGTACACAAAGCTACTGAAAGTGTGGAGCTGTACCACCGTGGGCACCTGTCTTGGCTCGCTGCGAGTGCCGCGTCATTGTGGACAGAGTTCAACATTTCTAAGTTATCTATAAACGGGATTCAAGCGGAATTTCCAATTGCAGAACTTATTTATTTTTTTAATTAAAAAAAATAAATAAATCTGTGCCACAAAGGTTCTATATGATAAACAGTAACGTTTAAAAAATACAACATCTTTTATACTGTAGTACATTATATTTAAGAAATACAGAATTTATATGTGTTTCCAGTAGTGCAGTATACATTGCTGCAAACACTGAAGGCAGTCATTGACACACATTACCAGTATACAGACTCCATGCCGCACCTGCATTGATGACAGTAATGATCACACACTACAATATATGGCGGTATAGAGGGTGGACAGCAGATACTGAAATGACGGGTGTTCTCATTTTACTATCACATGACACCTCACCTGATTCCTGTGTACTGTAACACAGCTCCTTCTACAATGAAGGATCCCGAAACCCAAACAGCCACTGATTTCTAAATAAGAGCCTCTTACAATGCGTTGATGCCAGGACGCCCTTGATAATGAGAAGCATATCTCTGGGATTATATCCTGGTTAAATAAATACATTTGAATTTGCATTCCTGACCCCTCTTGTCAGTGCTGCAGTGATTTAAATTAATGCCTGCCTGAGGGGGGCTGATTGGCTGACTTTCTCATGACTCGGACGCAGTGTCACTGCATATTAACCCTTAACTGAAACAGCGAGCACTTTCTTTATCTGGAATTGACGGCTTGCAAGAATCAAATGTCCTGGATGAGGAATAGCATTTTTACATCATTTGGCGATGGGAATCACTCTGCAGGACAAAAAACTAAACTTGTGGGAAAGATATGCTAAAGTGCCAGAGGAATTCCAATCTACATGTAGCTACGCTGCACTGTAGAGCTCAGCTACTGTACAACCGCTAAGCCAGCACTCCTCAAATGATTTTCAGGAGGCTGGTGCTAAATAGAGACAAGACATGAAATTCTGAGTCCAAATTCCACATCACAGGAAAAACATATTAGTCAGTGTACTGCTACTGTCTTTGAGATATCTGTGACCCTACCAGTCTGTTTATGTGTGGTCTGACTATGTCTATACCACCAGTCTTTTGCGCATACAGGATATACTATATATATATATATATAACATTATATATATATTATAGTATATATATATATATATATATATATATATATATATATATATATATATATATATATATATATATATATATACACAGCTCTGGAAAAAATTAAGAGACCACTGCAAAATTATCAGTTTCTCTGGTTTTACTATTTATAGGTATGTGTTTGGGTAAAATGAACATTTTTGTTTTATTCTATAAACTACTGACAACATTTCTCCCAAATTCCAAATAAAAATATTGTCATTTAGAGCATTTATTTGCAGAAAATGACAACTGGTCAAAATAACAAAAAAGATGCAGTGTTGTCAGACCTCAAATAATGCAAAGAAAATAAGTTCATATTCATTTTTAAACAACACAATACTAATGTTTTAACTTAGGAAGAGTTCAGAAATCAATATTTGGTGGAATAACCCTGATTTTCAAGCACAGCTTTCATGCGTCTTGGCATGCTCTCCACCAGTCTTTCACATTGATGTTGGGTGACTTTATGCCACTCCTGGCACAAAAATTCAAGCAGCTCGGCTTTGTTTGATGGCTTGTGACCATCCATCTTCCTCTTCATCACATTCCAGAGGTTTTCAATGGGGTTCAGGTCTGGAGATTGGGCTGGCCATGACAGGGTCTTGATCTGGTGGTCCTCCATCCACACCTTGATTGACCTGGCTGTGTGGCATGGAGCATTGTCCTGCTGGAAAAAACAATCCTCAGAGTTGGGGAACATTGTCAGAGCAGAAGGAAGCAAGTTTTCTTCCAGGACAACCTTGTACTTGGCTTGATTCATGTGTCCTTCACAAAGACAAATCTGCCCGATTCCAGCCTTCCTGAAGCACCCCCAGATCATCACTGATCTTCCACCACATTTCACAGTGGGTGCGAGACACTGTGGCTTGTAGGCCTCTCCAGGTCTCCGTCTAACCATTAGATGACCAGGTGTTGGGCAAACCTGAAAATTGGACTCATCAGAGAAGATGACCTTACTCCAGTCCTCTACGGTCCAATCCTTATGGTCTTTTGCAAACCTTAGCCTGGCTCTTCTTTGCTTCTCATTGATGAAGGGCTTTTTTCTAGCTTTGCACGACTTCAGCCCTGCCCCTAAGAGCCTGTTTCGAACCGTCCTCGCCGTGCACTTCACCCCAGCTGCCGTTTGCCATTCTTTTTGTAGGTCACTTGATGTCATCCTATGGTTGCTGAGTGACATTCGAATGAGTTGGCAGTCATCCTGGTCAGTGGAGAGTCGTTTTCGCCCTCTGCTGGTCTGTAGCTTTGTTGTCCCCAATGTGTGCTGCTTGACCTTGTTCTTATGAACCGCCGCCTTTGAAATTTTAAGGATGGAAGCAACCCAACGCTCATTGTATCCCTCTGCCAGTAAAGCCAGAATTGAACCCTTCTTTTCCTCACTCAAAACTTTCCTTTTCAACTCTTTGGGCATGGTCAGTAGTTATTTTTTGATTCCAATTACTTTTGAGGTATTACTAGCACTGTTTTGCCATCCAGCTGGTCCTATTGCAAGAGGATAGTGATGACCACAGGTGTGGTTTTTATACTTTTCCTCGTTAAATAAGATTTGGTTCAGGTGATCCCCTAATCAGTACCTCATTCAGTAGAATGAGGTGTGCCTGTGAATGGAATTCAACAGACACTGGAATGGAATGGCTGCCATACATGTAGAGATGCTGATTTAAGAAAAATTTGCAGTGGTCTCTTAATTTTTTCCAGAGCTGTGTATATATATTAGAGGTCACCACGGGTAGAAAATCCGGAACCGGCTACTTGTCATGAAAAATACCCGGGTACCTGGATCTTTTTCGGGTAATGATTAAAAAATAAAAAATCACATATATTTATGTTTTAAGTGCATGATACATATTTAAATAATATATAGTACATCTGTAGACTTGCGTAATCTTTTTCAGTACTGTTAACATCAAAATAATAATAATAATAATAATAATAATAATAATAATAATAATAATAATAATAATAATAAACACCTCAGTTTAAATAGTTATTTAAACTAAGGTGTTTATTAGTTAAATGTACATCATGCTGTGAGATTCTCTGCGATATATATTGGCCATATTCCGCTGTTGTTGTTGTCATGGCTGTTCTGTTCAGTTTTAAGCTAATGCAGTCGTACAGCACCGCTATTACATTATGGACTGTCGCAACAGCTACTGTAAAACTGAGCCAGCTGGGTTTTGAC
The DNA here is from genome assembly GCF_017654505.1 of Polyodon spathula. Lineage (NCBI taxonomy): Eukaryota > Metazoa > Chordata > Actinopteri > Acipenseriformes > Polyodontidae > Polyodon > Polyodon spathula. The sequence goes on along the minus strand of NC_054538.1, from coordinate 77,093,180 downwards.
GACAGTTGCAAAAGAGTTAGTGTGACATGTGTGCCTGTCTTGGTTGTAACTATAAAGTGCTATTCCTGATCACTAAATTCTAACAATGGCATTCAAGCAAAGCGTATGGAATTTCTTTACCAAGCAGGAGACAACGGAAAATCTGCCAAGGGAATATCTTATATTCAAAGGAGGAAGCACACTGACACTGACACTGTTTTTTTTCCGATTTAGTTTTAGTTCCTGAGAAGAATAGTCGCCGCAGTTGTATTTGCTGCTCACTGTGTGTTACTCTGTTTTCTGTAAAACATTGACATCATGTCACCTAAGAAAAGGCTTAATCATGCAAAGCTTGTTTTAATGTTGTCTTTAATATCAAAATAGTGCTGCACGGGTGCTAACAAAAACAAGAACGCACAACCATATATCACCAATCTTAGCATCTCGTCACTGGTTACCAGTTAAATACAGAATTGAGACTGTGCTGCTTACTTTCAAGTGTTTACATGGCCTGGGTCCATCTCACTTGAAGGCTATGCTTTTTCACTATGTGCCCCAGTGCAAATTGTGATCTGCCAGTAGTGCCAAACTAACTGTGCCTAGGACATGGCTGTGCGCAATGGGCGATCGGGCCTTTTGTTCTGTGGCCCCTCGTCTCTGGAATGATTTGCCGGGACATTTGAAGGACTGTGAGGCTGTAGAGGCTTTTAAATCTGGTCTACAGACTTTTTTGCAGTCTGTTGTTGTTTTAATGTGTTGTTTTTATTTTACCCGTAAAGCGCTTTGAGATAACTGTAATGAAAGGCGCTATACAAAATATATGTATTATTATTATTATTATTATTATTATTATTATTATTATTATTATTATTATTATTATTGTCATTTTTCCAGCAAAACATTATTTTGTTTTGTGAATTGTTGCCAGACGGTGATCGTAGATAAAGATCATTTACTACCATCTCCTAAGTTATTTTATACATTAACCGCTTAGCTGTTAAATCTACACGTCGGTTAATCTATAGATTTACCATATATATATGTTTCCTAATTGTGGCACCAATGATTTACTACGCACCTTTTGATTAGATTGTGTCCCAATTTCTTGAGATTTCCATTTGCAGTATTCTTTTCCAGTACTATATATACACCCAGTAATGAAATGGTGAATGTGCCAGGAGGTCCAGGGTTGTTAATATGTTGCCGCTTGCTGTCCTGAACAGTGCTTGTGCTTTGGGACGGAACCCTTAAGTCACAGTGCCGACCGTGCATTTCCTGAACAAAGACTGACCAGAGCATGGAGATGTGGTCAGAAAGGAACCGTGCTTCCTGTCCACGATAAGAAACAAAAAATATATAATAATCACAACAAATTAACAATAAAGCCTGTGTCATTCATTGTTCGTTTATAAATGTCCGTCTGAAGCATTGTTAACTCAAACAGTGTCCATGGCAACCTGAACAATACCTGAAGAGTAGAAAAGGACGAGGCCTGCCAAATACTTTGTACTGTGGTTTAAAATTAGAACAGTTTTGCTTCTAGCTTGGCTTGCGACTTGGCATCTATCTGTGGGGAGCTGTTCTGTTGAAAGCAAATATTTTAATAAACCTGAAACATGAAATTATTTTGTGTCTTTGAAGCTTGAAATAATGTGTGTGACCGCCTGAACAAATATTGCGTGATGAAACGGCTTGACCCAGTCAGAACCCTGTTGGTCTCTGAACAATGGTGCCAATAACTCCAGGTCTTTAGCATCTCCTTGCACTTTCACAGTGCTGTGGCTATTCAGGATCAATATAGAGAGGATACTCCCTGCGTATTCACAGAGTGCTGTGGCTGTTCAATATCTATATAGAAAGGATACTCCCTGCACATTCTATGAAAGGGGAAGATCGTACAGCCCACAGTCCAGTACAGTGTATGTTTAACCCTAAATTAAACTGCTGAATTTTAAATTTGGGGCTTAGGAACTTGCTATAAATTGGAACACAGCAATTCGACCGGTCATTCTGTTTTTTGGAGTTGAATAAATGCAATACAGATTACAAAATAAAATCTGTAAAAAAAAAAAAAAAAAAAAAAAAACACATTCAGTGTTGACTACTACTGTTAGTTGTTTTTTTTTTAACGCTAAATCTTTCAACGCTTGTGGTATATGTACATTTAACTGATGTGCCTTGCATGAGGGATTAACAATATTAATATTGTTTAGCATAATCTCCTTTGCATGCCCTTTCCCAATAGGTAGGGCATAACTCGTTTGAAACAGCACTCAGAAAGGGATTAGCCAAAATGTTCCCCTGCTTGTTTGAGAGTTAACCAGCGTATGTTTCAGCCTGCACTGTATTTGAACTACACATCAGGGTTAACACCCCTGATCTTCAGGAAAAGGAAGCTTTAATGCCCCTGGTAGACAGACGTCTGAAGGACAGATTATTTTTTCTCTGTCTCTCTCTGATGGTAGTGTGGTAAACTAGCTTGCTTATGTGTCACAGAGTGCTGGGTGCAAGGTGCCTGTCTGCTCACTACAGGGCTTCCCACAGGTTTGGTATCTGTTATATATCTCAGTGTGGTTACTGCTGCTGCTGCCGGGGAAACCCAGTCAATCTTTCAATCAGAGAACAGGGTAATGGTGGCTCTTCAAGCCTTTGAAACCCAGTCTGAGGGGGCTGGAATAAAAGGAGGACATGTCTGTTTCATCTGCAGGAGACCAATTAAAGCACTTGCAGACAGATTGTTATTCTTATATGTACAGTATGTGCATGTATCTCAAATCTCTTGCGAGTAAAATAAACCTGATACCCCATCAAATGAACTTTCTGTCCCTCTTTTAAAAGGGCTTTTGTTTTGTTATTTACTGATTTCAATTGTTGTTTTTTCTTTTCTCTTTCCCGTGAAGAAGAAGAATTGTGAGCGCATGAACTTGGAGACATTCCTTCGCTAAGCTTTTTTGCGTTCCAGACCTTGTTGTATTCACAGTTTTTAAGTTGATGCAGTACCCCAGTTTGCCTGTTTACACCTGTAAAATCTGTCCAGCAGCTAGACTGAAGTAACTTACAAAAAATAGATGGTGAGTAAGTAGATTCAAGAAAATGCACAGAGTCCTTTTCTTCAATCAGTTGCCAGGTTTATTGAAATATGCAGGGAGTCTGGTCCCATCGTCTCTATCAGTGGTTAGCAGTACATGCAATTTGAACCAAACAGTCTGCTATCTGCAATATTAGTCTCTTTTCAGAAAAGAACACCAGTATAGCTCTGCCAGTCCACATGCGTAGCAAACTGCTAATCAATTCTCAATCCATGTTTTCCAACATAGACTATGCTGTTTCGTTAGTTAATTATTTGCGCTATCTGACAAAGCTGCAATTCCTGTGCAGGAATGCTACCAGAACTGATCCAGTACAGTGCAGTACTGTACTGGACATCAGTTCTGGTAGCATTCCTGCACAGGAATTGCAGCTTTGTCAGATAGCGCAAATAATTAACTAACGAAACAGCATGATACCTGCACAGGCTTCTGAGTTGCTGAGTAACTGGTGCTAGCAAAATACACAATTGAGCAGCCCTGTATGGTATAGTTTGGTCAGCAGCAAACAAATATAGTAGGGCACAAGACACACCAATATTGTACCAAACTCTCTGCTAGCTAGAAGAGGCCAGAAAGTGATTCTCATGTCAATATTACTTCCCCATTTAGTTTTTGGGCTCATCTTAAACTGTATAACAAATACTTTTCTGGGAATTTTAATGCATGTTGTGAATGAATAAAAAAAAGATTAGCGTAGTACTGATCCGGCAACAGACTGCTTTTGTAAATGACAAATTGCAATTGTGTATTTCACGTACAATCTTGTAATATTTATTTTGTTGACAAATGTCAGTATATTGAAAAATGAAACTGCTTGATACTACACATGTCCAAGAAAGTAAGTTTGAATATCTGTTTTCTATCCCTTTTCTATCAGTTCTCTGTTTGCATGAGCAATGCATTTCTTCAGCTCCCAGAAGTTGTTGTTACAGAGGGTTTGCATGCACTTGCTAAAGAAATGATTAAATTAATAAAAAAATTCAAAATTCAAAGCAGATTACAGTAATAAGACCAGCGCTGGTTCTAACAGAGACTGTGGTGCAGTTTGTGTTGTATTTATCAACTTACAGAAATAAGCTTGCTTTAATCTAGGCAGTACAGTATGTTCTTTGAGGGAGTCCATCAGCTGTTGTTGTTATTGGACAACTTCTTTCACAAATCTGGGTTTAGGACAGATGTCCCCCAGGTTGAGAAGGCCAGTGGTTGTAAACCAGCAGTACTGTATCCAGCAGGTTCCTGAGAGCCAGCCTCCTTTCTAAGCGTTAAAAAACCTGTCGCTAATTATCGTCCATTGTTAGGTTGCATAACCAACACGGTGAGGTAATGGACCTGAAGTGTTGCTGAGCTAATCAGTGAGATCTTTATTATTCCACAAAGCCTGATCTTTACATCCCAGGCACTGAGGCAATCAAATTTACAATTGAGGCACACCTGTGATGAGTGACGGGGTTATATAAAGCTGTTTCTTTGTTTTGCCTGCTCAAGGGTAACTCAGTCTGATAATTTCATAACACTTGCAGATTTCTGATTACTAAAATCATTACTAAAGAAACTGCTTTGACATATGTTCCAGAATTGTGTTCTTGCAGTGTAGTTACTACAGCACTTAACATTTTAATTACCTGGACCTGTCACAAAAACTTTTTTTTTTCATGTTGAGAAAACAGATCATAGAGCGATGACACATTAAACACATCAGGATAGAAGATTTACTCGCTGCCCAGCAGAGCGATGGACACATGAAATACGTTGGGATAGGCTGTTTAGTTTTCATTTTGTAACCTGAAAGGTGTTTTTACCATTTTGTTTTTGTATTATGGACCTTTAGTATGATACAAACCATACAGCTGTTTTTTTCATATGCAGTATGCTATGTCCTTTGACAGGACTGACTTTGATTGTGTTGTTCCCATCACCTTGTCTGAGTACTTTTTATAGGCATTGAAACTCGAGTAAACTGAGGACAGAGCATCTTACAAAGCTGCCAACTTCCCAGCTTGCCTGCAGCGTTTGCAGGGCACATTCTTGGGACAGTCAAGTGAGGGGACACGTCTGCCTGACAGTCTGACTTCCCTTCTGTTGGTACAGCACGGCCTATGGCAGTTAGGAAGTGGGATGACACAGGGCTTAGGTACCATAACAGCCACAAGAGCTTGGTTTTCGAATACAGCAATGAACATAATGTACGCAAGTGAGTGTGTGAGTGAAGGAGACCCTGATAATTGGAAGCATATTATTCTAAAACTGTAAACCTGATTTAAAAAAAAAAAAAAATACTGTTAACCATTTTTTTATTCAAATGAGTGCTGATTCCACAATTTACAGTACTTGAGTGATAATGGCATTTCTGTGGCGTATGACCAGGTAATAATGGAACTCCTGAGTCAATAAAGAACGAGGGGGGTTCATTGACACAGCAGTGCTGGTGTCACTATTATAATACAGCTTTTTAAAGTTATTTATTTGTTTACCTTGCTACCTCGGTTGTTCCTGAACTAATCGTTGTCTTTTTGAGAGCAGGGCTCGACGACCCTGCAAAGCATTTCATCAGTAAGCAGTGGTTTTAAAAAAAGGTGTCAATAATTTGTGTCGTTTCAGCCGTGCTTTATTCACTGTCCCGTTATTGAGCAACAACAGAACGGCTGACCATAGACAGCAATGGGAGAGCCGTGTCTGCTTGTTGTATAATATGCTATATCGCTAAGTTATATGGCAGCTAATGTTTTGTCTCTTTTAAACCGCTTAGGTATGTAATTAAAACTGAATTCCAACTCCTGCTGGTGCAGGGCTGGTGGGATTGCAGCTGGAAAATTAATTTGCTTTTAGTCTCAATCTGACCACACATACAGTGTACTGTAGTACAAACAACTGCCAAGGCTACCAGGTAAGACCATCATTGCAGTTCAAGCTTTCTCAGGCACTATTACCAGCCTGGTTAGTAACACCTAAGCCTGTGGCTGCTTGTGTTTAATTAGCCCCAGTATGAGTAGTTAAACCCAGAGTAAAGCTTAAAAAGTATTGTAAAGCATTAGATGTTACACCAGCTGCAGATTCTCAAGGTACATGTTTCTGAAAAGAAAAATGTGCCTGTGGTATTGCTTTCTAAATATCATGATTTCATTCACGGGGGACATAAAAGAGCCCCACAAATCCTATTACACAGTACCGTGCCCTTTATTTGTTCAACAAACTAGGTTTAATTATGCTAGTTCTTGACATTACTGAGTTCACTTCTGCAGGTGATCAAGCAGTTATTTGTTGGTTTTGTAAGATATTTAACACTCGAAACATGCCCCTCCTGTGTTTCCAGTGTTTTCTCACTCCACTAAAATATACCAGACTATTTAGCTTGTTTGTGCAATGCACAGGACACATTAAACATTAGTATACTTAAATTAAACTTACATTGCAAGTATTGTTCCACACAGCCTTTTGTAATGGCAGGCCATCATGGAGGCAGCCAAAAACAGTGTGGCGTGAATAAGTGGCAACCGTGATTATTGTTTTGTGAACAGATCTAGACTGAGTCCTATAAAATCAATTTATATTTTGCTCCAACAGTCAACAGACAAAATAATGCATTTGTTGGATTACTGGTTATCTAAATAATTAGCCAATATACGTATTGTGGCTTACCAACCTACAGGATGCAGGATGGGATATTAAGAAAGTGAAGTACGGGCATGTGAGAGCTCATCGACTGTACGTTGTGTTTAAAAACTCTCTTGTTTTGGTCAGGAGCAGCTCGGAGAGGAGGAAGGAGAAGTCCAGAGACGCCGCTCGATGTCGCAGAAGCAAGGAGACTGAGGTTTTCTATGAGCTCTCCCACCAGCTCCCCCTGCCCCACAGCGTGAGCTCACACCTGGACAAGGCCTCCATCATGCGCCTGGCCATCAGCTTCCTGAGAACTCGCAAGCTTGTGAACTCCAGTAAGAACAATCTCACAATATCCGCGCTCTGCCACACTGAGGTCCCCGACTCATACTCCCCCTGTGTGCACTCAGCAGCCGACACAGGCTACTAGTGAACTCTCTGATTTGGTTGGTCCAACAGGGCAGCACAGGATGTGATGTCACTACCTTGTGCACACAATACGATGTTGTTTGTCCGGGGTGCTTCCTCTTAAATAGTCATCAAGATAATCCGCTGCACATGTTCAAAGCAATGACATCTCACCAAGAATATGTGCCCAAATGATTGCCAGAGCAATCAGTAGGAGCCGCTACTGACACATAGCCATGGGGGGGGGGGGGGGGGGTCACGAACATTGCTGCTTTACCCCTAATAAGTAATACAGTTAAGGGGGGTTCGGTCTGCTAACAGATGACGAGAAGAGACTGTCTCCAGCTAGCACACTGTCAGCCCCAGGCAGCTGATCATTGTGTCTGGAATGACCCCCGAGGGTTAGTTGTAGTAATTGCACCTGGTAAACTATTCCAAGTATTTTTTAATTTTCAACAATGCCCTATAGTTCACCTGAGTTTGAAACAGGAATAGTTTAGGTTGCTTGGATACGAAAGCTTTTTGTATGTGTTATTAAAAAGATTATTTGCACTTGCATAGAGAAATCCGTTTCTAAAAGTCTCCGCTTGTATGTGAATGTAAGAGATCCATCAGTAAGAAATACAACATGGAACAGGTATATTTATAAATGCTGGGTCAGCGTGTTGCAGGGGGACTGGTCAATCATTACATTGTGGTGTATCAGCTGTGCTTGGAGTGTAGATGTAATTTGGGGCCACAGAGGTGCTTAAAAGTCACAAGGATGTGACTATAGGAACCTAAAAAACAGTTACTTATAAAATGTTATAGCTAACTTGAAATATGCAACTGTTCAAGAGCTGAAAACAAGTAAAAAGGTCTGTTTAAGCAAATTATCAGTTCAATTAACGGTCTAGTTAAGTAATTGAGAGCTCGGTTGGAATGAAAACCAGCAGCCAAATGGGGTCCCCAGGACAGTTTGAGAAGTATGTTCTAGAGGCACATCGTGCCATGATAGAAAGAAATTCCTAAAGACCTCCAAAAAAAAAAAAATTGTTGATGCCTATCAGTCTGGAAAGGGTTACAAAGCCATTTCTAAGGCTCTGGGGCTCCACCAAACCACAGTCAGAGCCATATTGTCCAAATGGAGAAAGTTTGGAACAGTAGTGAATCTTCCCAGGAGTGGCTGGCCTGCCAAAATCTCTCCAAGAGAAAGGCGTAAAATCGTCCAGGAAGTCACAATGAACCCTAGAACAACATCCAGGGATCTGCAGACCTCTCTCGCCTCGGCTAAGGTCAGTGTTCATGACTCCACAATCAGAAAGACACTGGGCAAAAATGAGATTATTGGCAGAGTAGCAAGGCAGAAACCACTGCTCACTAAGAAGAACATGAATGCTTGTCTTATGTTTGCCCAAAGAGAAACACCGGGATGATCCTCAAGAGTTCTGTAACAATGTTCTATGGACAGATGAGTCAAAAGTGGAACTTTTTGGCCAACACGGGCCCCATTATGTCTGGTGATAACCAAACACTGCATTCCACAGTAAGAACCTCATACCAACGGCCAAGCATGGTGGTGATAGTGTCATGATTTGGGGGTGCTTTGCTGCATCAGGACCTGGACAACTTGCTATCACTGAAGGAACCATGAAGTCTGCCCTGAATCAGAGAATTCTACAGGAGAATGTCAGGCCATCCATCTGTGAGCTGAAGCTGAAGCACAGCTGGGTTAAGCAGCAAGACAATGATCTGAAACACACAAGCAAGTCTACATCAGGATGGTTGAAGAACAAGAAATTTTAAGTTTTGGAATGGCCTAGTCAAAATCCAGACCTAAACCCCATTGAGATGTTGTGGCAGGACCTGAAACGAGCAGTTTGTGCTCACCCACAAATGTCACTGAGTTGAAGCAGTTCTGCATGAAGGAGTGGGCCATAATTCCTCAACGGCATTGTGAGAGATGGATCAATAACTACAGGAAGCGTTTGGTTGCAGTTGTTGCTGCTAAATGTGGCGTAACCTGTTATTGAGTCTAAGGGGGCGATTATTTTTTCACACAGGGGCATTGGGTGTTGCATAACTTTCTTTGATAAATAAATGAAATAAGTATCAAAATTTGAATGAACTACTTGATTATAAGAAAAGGGAAGAGAGGGTGTAATAAATACATATTCTAAATTATTTTTTTATTACTTCACAAAACCTTTGACCAGAACTCATATCCATCATTCAAAAGCCATTTTGCAAACTTCAAGCGATTACACTATGTAACACAATTTTTGTTCCTGGGTAGTAAGTGTTATTTCCTAATTGCTTATGCCTCAAAAGTATAGAAAATGGCTATTATTCCCCACATACTTTGCTTTTGTGACCAGGACAGTGATATTTCAAAATATCACTATTTCCAATGGGAAAACGGGCAAATGTGTGTCTTTTCGTTCACATAAAGTTAGAAAAAAACAACATATGAATCCTAATTAACATGTGTTTATACTAAAGTAATACAAAAATGACTACAAAAATTTAGAAGTGAGTAGTTTTTCGAGATTTACGATTATACTGTATATAAATGTGTGAACGAAAAGACACACATTTGCCCGTTTTCCCATTGGAAATAGTGATATTTTGAAATATTACTGTCCTCCTGGTCACAAAAGCAAAGTTTGTGGGGAATAATAGCCATTTTCTATACTTTTGAGGCATAAGCAATTAGGAAATAACACTTACTACCCAGGAACAAAAAAAAAAAAAAAAAAAATTGTTACATGGTGTTATTTTTGTGACATTTTTCTAGGAGTGGCTTTTTCCTTGGCCTGTGACCATTAAGACCTTCACCATGCAATACTGGACCTGTGATTGAAATGGAAACCCCAGTCCCAGCTGCAGCCAATTCACTTTGAATATCTTTGGCAGTCAATCTGGGATGGTTATTAACCTTCCTCACAATTCTTCCACTTGTTCTTGGTGAAAGAACCTTCTTTCTTCCAGACTGCGGGAGCTTTGTGACAGTACCATAAGTCTTGTACTTCTTGATAATAGAAACAATAGTTGTAATTGGGATACTCAAATGCTTGGAAATCTTCTTGTATCCTTCTCCAGCTTTGTGACAATAAATAATGTTCTGCCTAAGGTCTTCAGATAGACCTTTACTTTGTCTCATATTGACTTACTGATAATGACAGCAATCATCCTACAGGGGCGGATCCATATTTTCATGAGGGGGGGCAAGACTGTCATGAAGGGGGGAGACCTGATACGAAACATACTGTTAAAGTAAACAATAGTTTGACATTATTAATGAAGGGGGACCGGACCGTCTTCCTGGAGGTCTACTTCTTGGTCGCTTTATATCTATCTCTAGATGAGGAACAGTTAAATTAAATAGAAGAAAACAACGATTGAAGACACACCAAACAAAAATACAGCATGGGCTGTTAATGCACTTAAAGACTGGCTTAAAGAAAAAAAAGGACATTCATTTTAAGGAAATAAGTCAACAACATAAGAAGATTTTATGTCAGTGCAAGAAGTTCATCTAAGGACCAGTATTCAGTCAACACTGAGAGCTGGACTAAATACATATTTTAACAGTAGAAGTTTTAACATCTCTGCTGACAATGAGTTTAAACCAACAAGAACATATTCCTGTCAGTAATGAAAACATTTAGAAAAGCAGGTAAAGACAAGGCCAGACACTACCCCCTGAATTACCGGTCTGGATTTGAATCGTCTGTGGGAAACTGAGGCACTATCCCCAGACATCGCGGTCAGATTGGTGCATAAAGTCTGATTTGATCTTCAGCTTAATCTGGCACAACTTAGATGCAAGGGTGTCCGACAACTAACAAAAACATCTTTTGAGATCCGAAAGGATGAAAAAGGACTTGTATATGTGTTCCTCGCATATAACAAGGGCACAAACTCACCTGATACAGATACAGCTTCAGCATCCATGGCAGCTGCTCCTCTTGCTTCCTCGGTGTCATTTGAAACTCCGCCCATTAAGAGCGTGTGTTCAGCCCTCTAGTTATGCAGAAATTCACAATAAACAGACATGTGCAATATTGTTAATAAGCAAACAATAAATTAAATTAAATTACATTTTTGGCTACGTTACAGTGCGGATGTATACACAATAAAAATAAAAAAATCTGGTTTTGTCTTAATTTAAAATGTGTTTTAATTATTTTAATTATTTTTTAATAATTGACAGTTAGCCGTGTCAGGCCGTTCCGATGATATATAACCACTTCTGGTGTGGCATATATCATGGGAACTGCATGGCCCATCGTGGTTTATCCTTACATAGATAAATGCTATACCTACATGCAGAAAAGGAACACAGTTTTCTATATAGGTTAGTAAGCCCACATCCCTAACTTGTCCTGTTGTATTGTATTACCGCACCAGCAGGGTGAAACCTCAGTCCAGCGCTGAATTCTTTCATACATGATTTCCTATTGTGCTGCTCGCTTGTTCCTGATTCGAGATGCACGAAGCAAAGTAGATGTCGTTATGAATATGGTCCTAATCTATGCGCACAGCTGGCACCAGCAGTGGAAGGGGTCTGAAGAGACATGTTTGTTTATGCTTTTGAAACATGCCATTATATATAATGCTAAAATCATGGTGGCTACAGTGCAGGAATTCAAAAAGAATTTTGGAAAGGGAAGTCAATTACATCCTGTCTGATTCAGCTATGGCATTTCCCTGCATTATACAGTTTAAACAGGGCCGTCTCTTGCCAGCAGTCACGAACACTGGCATTGTTTTTACCTTGCTAAAATAGCGATGTCATGCCTTTGAATGTGGAGAAGAAAATGAGGCGGAATAAGGTTTTCTACAGTACTGCTGTGCTCTCCACAAACTGGACCACAGGACTCCAATTTTGTTTTTAAAAAGTTTTTTTTTGTTACACAAGGCCTACAGTATATTTTAATGTACTGTGTTATTTCATAAGTCTCCACTGAGCACAGTGGCATTTAGAGCAAAGTATGATCTATTTTACACGAGGTTGTTTCAATCTCACATTGCGGGTAATCTTCTTTGGAAGGCTAGACAAACAGCATGAGAAGAAAACAGATTTAACCAAATGTCACCAGTGTCTATTTTGCCATATTGTATTATTAAACAATTCATTAAAAAAAGGAAACAAATACTTTCTAACAATAAATCACACCGGCTGTCATTATAGAATGTAGTGCCTGGTCTTCTCCAATGATGTTTACATATACAAATAATAGCATTACCTAGATTGTTCCTGTATTTAATCACATCTCCCCCATATTGGGATACTGGATGCATGGCCCCAAGGCTGTGATACTGTAATCATGTCCGATCTCTTGCGTCAAAGTGATGGGGATGAGAAATATCACAAAGACCGTACAACCGGGTTATGATCCCAGTATGCAGCCGGGAGGCCCTTCTCATTACAATGGTTATTATTAAAAGTAAAAAGAGCAGACTGGGGTTGAATAATTACATTTTTACAGAACAAACAGAAATCAATAGCATGAACTGGAATCCACACACAATCAAGCATGCGTCTTAACCACTGCGTTAGAGCCAGGCTCCTTTGCAGGAGTGGTTATAGAGCTTTTAACCACGTGTGTCAGAATCCTCATAGCTGAGACACACTAATTAAGTACTGAAAAATGTTTAGTACAAACTAATAATTTCAAATTAACTAACCTGATACCTAGGGTGAGTGCGTTCCGAAGATCGAAGCAAACCAATTCATGAATGATATATGCAATTGCAGATAGGGTAGTGGACCGAGCACGCCAGTTACCAAGTAGGTCAGCGATAACAGAAACACAACTCAGGTTTCCTTCTGTGTGTTCCTCTCTGAGCTGTACTTCGAGTGGTGTTCAAGAGGTAGGTACTTCTGATGATGATGGGTTTGATCAAGATTAAAATCTCTGCAAGCGTGGAGGAACAAAGAAGCTTGCACACAGTTTTATTATCATACACCTCTGCTTCTGTTGGGACATGCTGTAACAAACCGAAAAAAGAACATAGCTGTACTTTCCTACCATGGAAATATGGCCGACCACAAGCTTCCAAAAACACACGCATAATCCAGTTCTCCAGGATCTGGACGTTGTCTGATTCAACAGGACGCTATAGTAAAACGCATGCCTAGAAGATTCAACATCTCTCTGTAACTGAATCTTAAAGCTTTCCCTCATGTGGCTTCGATAGCTGTCCAGTTGCCAGGCATATTTTTTCAGTGATTAGCTCATTTGGCAGTCATTTGACATAATTTCAATGTTAGAACAGTTTAGTTTTGCCTGTCACAGAAAGGCTGGGTTGCGTTTTTAGAATAATTTTAAAAAGCTGCAAAGCATCATGCTTGTCGTTATTAATAGGCTGAAAAGGTTATTCATGTCCATATTTAATATATCAGTTTTAAAGACTCCTTAAAGTAATTGCTGGCACAATCTATTTTAAGTCTGTGCCACTGTCCAAAGAAGTTGCAATTTGAATTATTTATATCAAACATGGCAGTCATACACTTGGCAGAGTAGCTGAAGGTCTAATGTTCAGGAATTCTGACCAGATGGAATTGTGGGTGGAAATGAGGACCAGTACCACATGATTAACCATTTATGTAAATTTAATAACAGAAGAAACAGATTTTTCCCTTCTGCATACACTGGGCCTTATTCACAGAACTTTTCAACCACAGTTTGAGAGAAAGTTATAAAAAAATGTTTTAAAAAAGCATTCCTAAAAGTTTTGTGAATACATATTCCATAAAATTTGCACATTAAGGTTACATTTTTTTTTTTTTTTTTTTTTTGGCTAAAATAGGACTTTAATGGAACCCAGATTCAAACCGAATGAGCAGATTCACAGTAGAATTCTCTTTACATTCCACAGCAGACAGTTGCCTGGCATTATGATACAGGCTACCATCACAAACTTTGTTTTTTGAGATGCATGATTGAGTTTATCTGGAGTCCCAGAGCAATACCCCTGCAGTCCTGTCATCAGCAGGGCCCAGGAGAGTGTTGGCGATTGTCATGAGATGCTTCCTTCTGCGCTGCTGTCAACCCTAAACACCACGGAACTCCAGCGCCACCCCCTCCGTACCTGCAGCTCCTTTGTCCAGGTCACATTGCACACACAATCATATATATATATACACCACAAGCGTGGCTGTATCGAGCTTGCGATACATTGCTATTCCACTATTCCAGTGCAATCACATGCTTGCCGGGACATGTTTCAATGTGTCTTTGCTTGCATTCCAATCCAGGGGGGTGCTGAGCTCAAGGTCCTGTCTAAAAAGACGGTTGCTAAGAGGCCATAAATAGGGTTCGAAATGAATCTGTGTCGAAGCACAGTCTGTTAAAATTTTTAATAAACAATGTTGTATCAATACCGCTGTTGTTAGAATCAGTAAAGGGGTCTTTGAAAACACCAGTGTACGTAACTGTGCGTGTGAGTCTTTTTAGACAGCGGTTTGATCCACTCCCGGTTTCACTGTTACAGAAAGTAGGACTTGTTTGCTATACACTGTGGCTAATCAAGCTGGTAGTAAAAGCTGGAATGGATGAAATTGCTATGCAATAGGAGTCTTATTACCATCCCTGAAAATGAGAGGTTTTAACCATTGTTAAAATTTGAAAAATGTTTGTATTGCTGCCACTGTTTAGATCAATTGCATAGACACCACTGTGTAACAAAGATGATGTAGTCAAAGATTTTACGGTCATAAAAATAATAATAAAATGGATCTGCTAGAAAGCAGACATAGCAGCTGTATTATGTGGAGTGTCTGTGAAACTGAATTTGACCTCTGCTTAGTTATGAAACATTTTGTATCCTTTCCTTAAAGATTTACTGGTTCTTTCAAAAACATATTGAGAGAATCTTTTTTTTTTACATTTTTTTTTAAGTTGAAATCAATTGTGCAGGTCTTGATTTGGAATTGCCTTACACAAGAGACGTTTGTTTCTGAAGACTAGCAAATCGAAGAGACGATGTTTCAGAGCTGATGAAGAGAGCGGATTACTTTGGACTGTTCGATACCCACTTGTGAACAATCCCTTGTGCTGGTCAGGGCGCGCTGTTTCCAAGAGGTTGTGTTGAAAGGAAACAGGACACACAACAGGAAATTCAATCCTGAAACATCCTGGTGCTTGGGATTAATCATGTGCTGTTTTTATCCATGAAGGAAGGGTAATATAAACAGTACACAATAACATCTATAGAAGAGGCTGAAACTATTTAAGAACAGTAAACAGTACACATCCCAATATAAATATTCACATCTGCTTGAAGCTGGGCTTGCTTTTATATTCATATTTTTAATAATAGGTATTGCTAATTACTGAAAGGATGATATGCATGTATTAGAGGTCTTCTGTTTGAAGGCTGAACACACGAATCTTAGTATCTCTGTGTGTATCGAACCACTGCTGAATTAACTCTGCTGATTAATCATAGGGATATAAGTTCTCAAGCAAGAAATCAAGGGGTAGTAGCACTGCAGACGTCTTCGATAGAAGAAACTTAGGAAGACTTGGAGCTCAAATGTCACTCGAGCAAGATAGAAATGATTTCATTATTTAATAAGGTTTTTAAAACTGTACTAGCAGTGTGGAACTGCTGACCTGTTTCGCTGTCAATAATAAATTAATAAATAGTAAAAAGTGAAACACTTGATTAGAAATGGAACTTGCCCTCTTTGGTTTAATCCATTGGTGATTTATTTAAGTAACAGACATGAGCATTAAAAATCTGTAACCACTCCTGCCAACATCAGGATTTGCGTGTCCCATCTGGCTACACCTCAGGGCTTTACTAAGTTAGTAAAGATATCACAATTTACAAAATACGGCACACAATAAAGCAAGAGTCGTGGAGAGGTTGTATTCATTTATTATAATCTTTCTCTCAAAACAAAAAACAACAAAAGCCACAGGTTTATAAGTGAATGTTATGAACACGTACATACATACATACATACAATGCAAAGCCAAAAAACTGTAAACTGTTGTAACTGGACGGAGGTTGGGCGCGACCTGATGACCGCGTGCACCGTAAGCGACCGTCTTAACCACGTGCAAGAGACAGGCTCATCTGCATTCGTGTTTTTAGAGCTTTTATCCTCATCTCAGCTGATGGGACAGGACAGAATCTGTAATGGCAGTGTATCACATAGCACTGCCTGTTAAACTGGCAACATAAATATTGCTAGAGCCAATGGGTCCAGTAGGTCAAGGAGCTACAGAGTATTATTCCTGAGAAGCACGACACGGGGTGGTGTGTGTTGGGTCAGGGCCAAAGTCCTGGACAAAAATAGCAAAACAACAAATCTTCCCTTCCACATTGAACAGAACAGCCTCCTCAAGCCCCTTCCACTCCTTAATTTACTTCACTGAAGAACAGGACAAGTGTCTGCAAACTGAAAAACAAAAAACACAGAGAGGCATGAGTACAGTGTGCTCTTCCACAACTGAGTTCCTGCGCCATCACTGTCATGCACAGATTTGTAGTAACATAAACAGCACAGACCTTCCATTTTTAGCAGTATTCCACAGAGCCTGCACATAGGACACATTCGCATGAACAGGGCACTCGAGCTCCAGGTGTCCTAGCACGTCCATTCTTTCTAGGCTCAAGCTCGTTATAGTGTTGACATGCTTTTCTGTAATAAACACTAAATGGCTAATGACTCTGAAATGGCATTTTGTGTTGCAGCTTGGCCAGACAATGAAAGCGAGAGCGACAAGCAGATGGACGGCCTGTACCTGAAGGCTCTGGAGGGATTTATTGCTGTGGTGACACAGGATGGGGACATGATCTTCCTTTCTGAGAACATCAGCAGCATCATGGGCCTGACGCAGGTAAGCAAACCTGTCGCTGAGCTTCATATTAACAGGAACTAACTTTCTACTGAGGAACAAAACAGCAACTTCACATTTTTGTATTTAAACAGTCTAATCCAGTTCTGTGTACAGATTGAATTGACAGGAGTAATTTTCCGAAAGAGCCCTACAGGTCCCTGATAATGTATGTAGCTCTAATTCAATAAATAGGGTTGTAATAATGCATTGTGTATCGATGAATCATGAAGCTCTATTGTATTGTAATAAAAGTGTGTATCATTTGTGTCGTGATACAAAAGCACAACATAGCTCATTGTAGTTCACCAAGTGGATCGTGAATCAATAACAAGAGTGTTTTATAGTTGGCATGAATGCATACCATCCGTTTCTCTAATATTAAATGTTTGTTTTTTAACAAAATAGTCCACCATAAAAGTAGATAAATCTGGACCATCATATGTATTGTGATGCATATAGTGACATGCTCATTGTGATACATATCGTATCATTAGTATTTCGTTACACCCCTATCAATAAATAATCCACTTTGCAAGTCGTGTCCAAGTATTTGTTCCTTCTTAAAAGATTCTGACGTTTTTTTGTATCTACCTGCACCCCTCTCAGCCCTGCACTGTACATCCACACAATGTTCCTTTTCATTCTGAAAGGCTTTGGATCTAAAGATTTGTTGTTATACACTCAGGTGTATACCTGTTTTATATCAGTCCAGTGCAGTGTTTAAAACTGAAATGTCATGGTCAGCCAGTACTGTACTGTTCTAACTTGCCTATCGAATCAGATGATCTAGAACATCTGTTAGAGAAATCAAAGTAATTGTGAACATTATCCACAGGTGGAGCTCACTGGCCACAGCATCTTCGACTTCACCCATCCATGTGATCACGAGGAAATGAGAGAAAACCTGAGCTTGAGAAACGGTAATGATATTCCAGCTTCTGATTATCAGTGCAATAGATCAGTCAGAAAGGAAGGCAGGGCTCATAGGCCTGGACACCATTGCTCATCCCGGGATCCAATGCCTGTGTTTCCATTAGCTTTCTCAAATACGCTTAGGATTCAAATCGTACAATGTGCTGTATGTTGATTTGGAACCAAGATAAATGGGTGTTAATTAAATTGTGATTTCGTTTGGAAACGTGAACTCAATACTGGATTTTCTGAGACTCAAACTTCTTTGTTTTGTTTTTTCTTATTGTCTTTAAATATATTACATTTCCTATTAGAATTACTGAACATTTACCGGCAACTCTCTTAGGGCCTGATTTTCAAAAGGGGCAAAATAAAAACTAGGTGTCATGTATCCACCCTTAAAAATATAAATAACTTGATTTAGTTACATAAATCAGGTAATACAAATCATTTTGCAACCTCGTTCTTATTTTGCCCCTTTTGAAAATCAGGCCATTAATGTCTAACACCATCTGATACTGATACAATGAAATTTTGGATTGCTTTATGACGTCAATATCAAGGTCTACTACATATCATAGAAACATTACAATATTTTTATGTGCTTTTAATATGCAGCTCTTCTTATTCTATATACACGCTCAGTCATCTTTACAGCAGTGCCTAACTGCACCCATTCGTAAGCTCATTAAGTGCATTAGAGGTGCTGAATATTTTTTCGTTTTTGTTTTGTTAGTTTAAGGCTTAACAACGTTGTCACATTATCAGAAACCACAGCCAACTGAGTTTAACAAAGAACTTTGGCGTTGTTGTAATGTAGCGCTATTAAATGTAAATAAATACACCCTGTGATGTCATTGAGACTTTGAATCCTTGTGATGTAGCACAGGATAAAAACTAGATTGAAATATATGTTGCTGGTCATTAGCTAAGTACTTCCTTAGTTGCTACAGAAGGCTGGGAGTTCCAAGAAAGTTCTGAATGCAATGCGGAAACAGAAACTAACATTACTGCAAGCACAACAGCAATGTCACGCAATCAGTAGAATGAGATCAAGTGGTGATAAAATATCATGTTTATAAAGTAAACAAGGTTCATTGGGAAACCAGGAATGACACAAACTGCTGTGCTGTTACTGTGTTTGGGCCTAGGCTTTGCCAAGAAGAATAAAGACTTAAACACAGAGCTTGACTTCTTCATGAGAATGAAGTGCACAGTTACAAACAGAGGCCGGACTGTCAACCTCAAATCAGCCAGCTGGAAGGTGAGATGCATGTCTATTCATAGAATGTATGAAATATAAGACATATCTATGGACTGTTGCATCGTTAACAGTGTGTGAGATTAGAACAAGCGTGGCTACAGAGTGGTGAACTGGCTCCCCTAACTCACAGAAACAAAGCCAAAAGCAAGGGTGCAGGTTTGTTTACAGAAGCACAAAGACAAGTGTATCAGAAGCTTCCCCATCACAAATCCCCTAGACTTTGTAGCCAATTTGGCACATTTCCTTCAATACAAGTGTTTAAAAATGGACTCTGTTTTACTTTTCCTTTAAGAAACATGGGACCTTATTTTCAAAGTGTTTCCACAGTTCTTTAATTAACTCCTGTTTTATGAAAGGAGAAAAAAGTGGTAATGCGACAAAAGGAGATACAAGACACATTGGTAGTGCTTAAAATAATTTATTTGGGTTTTAGTTTTGCAAAATTAAAAGGTGTTTTACTTCTTTAAAACTTTAAGACTGGAGTAAACACTTTGAAAATATGGGCTATGGTGTTTTCCTTCCTGGCCTCACATCCCCTGCTGTCCCTTCCTGGGATCCAATTTCCCACTCACAGTCCCAGCACAATACAAACAGAAAGCAGGGACAGTCAGTCATGATTTTTACATTTCAACAACAGACCTCAATAGCCATCATAGTACTTCTTAAACAACACACTGAACTGTAACCCAACACCCAGTACTGTGTACGGACAGTTCGCTGATAGGCTAATACACTGCAACACTATCAATACAGACTAACGTAGCATGAGAATGAATTGGGAAAAATTTGATTCAAAATAATTTTTTCCAGTGTAAACACTGAGATCTTCAAGAGTTTATTAATAATAACCTCTTCGTAGTTCTTATCTCATCCAGTTTTAGTTGTGTGTGTGTTTTTTTTTTAATTTGTGCTCTGGCTCCACAGTTGTGTGTTTTCCCCCCCTTGTCTTAGGTCCTGCACTGCACTGGACAAGTCAAAGTCTACAACAGTCACCCTCCCCACACGCTATGTGGGTTCAAAGAGCCCCCTCTGACCTGTGTGGTCATGATGTGTGAGCCCATCCCTCACCCCTCCAACATAGACATGCCTCTGGACAGCAAGACGTTCCTGAGTCGCCACAGCATGGACATGAAGTTCACTTACTGTGATGAGAGGTAGGGCAGCTGAGCGAGACTCACTGAACACAACTCAAACCTCAGACAGAAGTTCACTTACTGTGATGAGAGGTAGGGCAGCTGAGCGAGACTCACTGAACACAACTCGAACCTCAGACAGAAGTTCACTTGCTGTGATGAGAGGTAGGGCAGCTGAGCGAGACTCACTGAACACAACTCGAACCTCAGACAGAAGTTCACTTACTGTGATGAGAGGTAGGGCAGCTGAGCGAGACTCAATGAACACAGCTCGAACCTCAGACATGAAGTTCACTTACTGTGATGAGAGGTAGGGCAGCTGAGCGAGACTCACTGAACACAGCTCGAACCTCAGACAGAAGTTCACTTACTGTGATGAGAGGTAAGGTAGCTGAGCGAGACTCACTGAACACAGCTCGAACCTCAGACAGAAGTTCACTTACTGTGATGAGAGGTAGGGTAGCTGAGCGAGACTCACTGAACACAGCTCGAACCTCAGACAGAAGTTCACTTACTGTGATGAGAGGTAGGGTAGCTGAGCGAGACTCACTGAACACAGCTCGAACCTCAGACAGAAGTTCACTTACTGTGATGAGAGGTAGGGTAGCTGAGCGAGACTCACTGAACACAGCTCGAACCTCAGACATGAAGTTCACTTACTGTGATGAGAGGTAGGGCAGCTGAGCGAGACTCACTGAACACAGCTCGAACCTCAGACATGAAGTTCACTTACTGTGATGAGAGGTAGGGTAGCTGAGCAAGACTCACTGAACACAGCTCGAACCTCAGACATGAAGTTCACTTACTGTGATGAGAGGTAGGGCAGCTGAGCGAGACTCACTGAACACAGCTCGAACCTCAGACATGAAGTTCACTTACTGTGATGAGAGGTAGGGCAGCTGAGCGAGACTCACTGAACACAGCTCGAACCTCAGACAGAAGTTCACTTACTGTGATGAGAGGTAGGGTAGCTGAGCGAGACTCACTGAACACAGCTCGAACCTCAGACAGAAGTTCACTTACTGTGATGAGAGGTAGGGTAGCTGAGCGAGACTCACTGAACACAGCTCGAACCTCAGACAGAAGTTCACTTACTGTGATGAGAGGTAGGGTAGCTGAGCGAGACTCACTGAACACAGCTCGAACCTCAGACATGAAGTTCACTTACTGTGATGAGAGGTAGGGTAGCTGAGCGAGACTCACTGAACACAGCTCGAACCTCAGACATGAAGTTCACTTACTGTGATGAGAGGTAGGGCAGCTGAGCGAGACTCACTGAACACAGCTCGAACCTCAGACATGAAGTTCACTTACTGTGATGAGAGGTAGGGTAGCTGAGCAAAACTCACTGAACACAGCTCGAACCTCAGACATGAAGTTCACTTACTGTGATGAGAGGTAGGGTAGCTGAGCAAGACTCACTGAACACAGCTCGAACCTCAGACATGAAGTTCACTTACTGTGATGAGAGGTAGGGCAGCTGAGCGAGACTCACTGAACACAGCTCGAACCTCAGACATGAAGTTCACTTACTGTGATGACAGGTAGGTATGGCAGCTGAGCGAGATTCACTGAACACAGCCTGAACCTCAGGTGTGTGTGTGAACTGCAGGGCATCTGGTTAGAGGGAAACTATGTACCATCTAAATGTTCAGAATCTTTGATTCCTTTTATGACTGTTGCTGTTGGACTATTTTTTATACGGCTTACTAAATAAATGCCACTTTTCAACCACAGAGGAAGGCTGCTTCTGAAAAAGTGAGGTCATTTCTAAAGTGTGCAATTGTAATTTTTGCCCCCTATGTAACTGTGGTAACAGATTTAATAAATGGAAAAACTCCTAAACAAAACCAGTTGCAGAATGTGTGAATGACCCCTGCTGGGGAGATGAGGTAATAATATTTGAGCTCTGCAGTTTATTGCTCAAATTGTTCTGATCCTGTCCAGTGTTAATTGCGGGGACTAAAACACAGGTTAGCCCTGTAAGCCACTGTGACCTACATTTTACTCTAACTGGAGAGCGAGAGCGAGAGAGAGAGAGAGAGAGGGAGAGACTAGATCTGCTTTCAAGTATAGTGTGGGTGAGGGTGAAACAGGGACACACAAAGAGTGAGTGTTAGTTCAGTGGCAGACTTCATTAGAGCCACTGTCTGCTTGGCCAGGCTCCAGAGCCAGCACTTCTCTCTCATTCACTGAATCCCATGACAAGATCTGAAATGCTGTACAGGTCAGGCACACCAGCAGCATCCACTCTCTCTGCAGATGGCCTGGCTGGAATGCCTCAGACCTTTTTAAAATGTGTGTGTGTGTTTAGCAACCGCCAGGATTACATATTTCCAACAGAGCTGTCTTGAATAGCAGTGCAGTGCTCCAGGGTAGACAGTTATCATTCACCCGACTAGATAACAAAAAAGAAACGCAAACCACAGCACACAGTACTTGTGTAATTAAATATACTGTATACACACACACAACATCTACAACTGTAGTTACAATGCTTACTATGCTTATACAAAAGTGAGACAACTGTACAGCTATTGCCAAAAGCTTTGTGAACATAATTTAGATATTTTATTTAGCATCATGTAATCAAAGAAACTACAAAATGATATCTACTGGAAGCCGTTCAGATAGTAGTATCGGCATTTCATGTTATGATTTCAAGTACAAAACTAAAGTTTTGCAGTGTAAAAAAGTTAAATTTTCAATTTCTGGTTTTTCATTCGACTTTATGAAGCAAAATAAGTTAATTCTATATAGAGGGTGATTGCAAAACTTTTGGCCATCATTGTATTTAAAGAACTCCCAGGGTCACAGTCCTTTCCAGCTGTAAAACACAGAGGAGCTGGCAGGGACTGTGCTGCCAGCCTAACGGAGGCTTGGTTTGCAATTTGTTCTCGGCATCACGGAGGCTGCATGTTTCTGATGAATGGGGCTGAGGTTAAATATCAGAGGGCTGCTTGGAAGACCTTCACTAACAAATTGTTTTTAAAAAATGTCCACTTATCTTTTAGTTTCCTAGCAGCACTGCCTGTCAAATTGGAAATCTTTCAAAATAATGTCACAATTATAGTATTCAGCGCTAAGTAAAAACCACACACACACATTTGCGCGACGGTTTCAAACATGGCAAATGACATGTGTGGCAAATGACATGTGAGATGAATAATATATATATATATATATATATATATATATATATATATATATATATATATATATATATATATATATATATAGTGACACTTATGTACAACTGCATTTCCACATTTGTTTTGTTTTGAAGTGTTTAAAATTTAATTCCAGTTTTCGTTTGCTTGTTCAGCTACAAAAAGGCACAAGTAAACCTCATGTTATTACTTTATGAAAGGGTGTCGATGGCCACTGCTTACTGTGAAGAAATGGCAATGGAAGGGAATAATAAAAAAAAAAACTTTCTGTACTGTTTATTTTGGGAATAAACAAAACAACATTTAACTTGAACTGCTATTAGGCATCCTTTGTTTTATAGTTAATTCACGGGGGTAAAGTAAGTCCTACACAACGTGTTCTTTACTCCTGGGATATTTTTCTATTTTAACGTGTCACATATTGTAAGGTCTTGCTCTAAAACAGCCACGACCATAACCCCTGCCCCTGCTGCTATGCTGACTCTGCCTGCGTTCAGAGCAATATAATGGCTTTTATTACTTTTTGAAAAAGGAATTAATATTTAAATTATGAGCGAATATCTGAACATGAAAATCCTGCGTTCGTCCCAGCACTAATTACACACACACACGCGCACGCACGCACGCACGCACAGACACACACACACACACCTTTATCAAGCGAAATATAATGTAATGTGTGTATATATAAACCAGTTCACTTTGAACCACAGCTTAGACGTGTTTATTTTTCATTAGTATGCAAGTTTGGTTTGGCTAGTGTTACACGTTTTATGTTAGAAGTACTTTTTAAAAATGTTTTCTCATTTCAAAGCAAGTGTACAACTAAAGATTTTAAAAAAAAAGCTTGCTTACAGAAATATACTATAGATTCAATTCCTGAGAAGGAAGAGGAGGAGGAGGAGGAGGAGGAGGGAGGGAGGAGGGAGGGAGGGGTGAAACTTTGTGCAATTCAAACTGAAAACAGTCCGAGAACTACTACAGAGAATGACTTGCAAGAAAGATATTTTTCTAATGAGAGATAAGGAAGTGTGGTTTTAAAGCTTTGGGCATTAGCACTGTAATCTCTTTCACAGTCAGGGCATAGGCTCTGTGCCAGCTGCAGTGATTGAACTGGGTACCCATGTGACCAGATCAAGGCCCCTTGTGACTGGGATCATTTTACACTGTAACTCACAGCTGATTAATCCTTGCCAGAAAGGACTGGGCAGTGTTCAGCTGTACTGGAAATCAACTTACCATCTGACATTAATGACAGCTATCAGGTGTCATGCTGAATTATTATTATGCATTGGTGATTATATTAAACATTAAAAACAAAACAAGGGAAAAAAAATATACATATATAAAAATATATTTAAAGAGAATGCATTTAGCATACCAGCCATTAACATGCTTGGCACCCTTCCCTTGGGTTGCAAAAATATCTACATTAGAATCCTTTTGTGCTCTGTTCAGTTTGTGAAGTGTCTCTTTATCGGTTTCTACTGAAGGTAATGTGGTAGCACAGGATTTCTATTGAAGGTAATGTGATAGCACAGGGTTTCTATTGAAGGTAATGTGAGCACAGGGTTTCTATTGAAGGTAATGTGATAGCACAGGGTTTCTATTGAAGGTAATGTGATAGCACAGGGTTTCTATTGAAGGTAGTGTGATAGCACAGGGTTTCTATTGAAGGTAATGTGAGCACAGGGTTTCTATTGAAGGTAATGTGATAGCACAGGGTTTCTATTGAAGGTAGTGTGATAGCACAGGGTTTCTATTGAAGGTAATGTGATAGCACAGGGTTTCTATTGAAGGTAGTGTGATAGCACAGGGTTTCTATTGAAGGTAATGTGATAGCACAGGGTTTCTATTGAAGGTAGTGTGATAGCACAGGGTTTCTATTGAAGGTAGTGTGATAGCACAGGGTTTCTATTGAAGGTAGTGTGATAGCACAGGGTTTCTATTGAAGGTAATGTGAGCACAGGGTTTCTATTGAAGGTAATGTGATAGCACAGGGTTTCTATTGAAGGTAATGTGATAGCACAGGGTTTCTATTGAAGGTAATGTGAGCACAGGGTTTCTATTGAAGGTAGTGTGATAGCACAGGGTTTCTATTGAAGGTAATGTGATAGCACAGGGTTTCTATTGAAGGTAGTGTGATAGCACAGGGTTTCTATTGAAGGTAGTGTGATAGCACAGGGTTTCTATTGAAGGTAATGTGATAGCACAGGGTTTCTATTGAAGGTAATGTGAGCACAGGGTTTCTATTGAAGGTAATGTGAGCACAGGGTTTCTATTGAAGGTAATGTGATAGCACAGGGTTTCTATTGAAGGTAATGTGACAGTACAGGGTTTCTATTGAAGGTAGTGTGATAGCACAGGGTTTCTATTGAAGGTAATGTCAGCACAGGGTTTCTATTGAAGGTAATATGACAGTACAGGGTTTCTATTGAAGGTAATGTGATAGCACAGGGTTTCTATTGAAGGTAATGTGATAGCACAGGGTTTCTATTGAAGGTAATGTGATAGCACAGGGTTTCTATTGAAGGTAATGTGAGCACAGGGTTTCTATTGAAGGTAATGTGATAGTACAGGGTTTCTATTGAAGGTAATGTGAGCACAGGGTTTCTATTGAAGGTAATGTGAGCACAGGGTTTCTATTGAAGGTAATGTGATAGCACAGGGTTTCTATTGAAGGTAATGTGACAGTACAGGGTTTCTATTGAAGGTAGTGTGATAGCACAGGGTTTCTATTGAAGGTAATGTGACAGCACAGGGTTTCTATTGAAGGTAATGTGACAGCACAGGGTTTCTATTGAAGGTAATGTGATAGCACAGGGTTTCTATTGAAGGTAATGTGAGCACAGGGTTTCTATTGAAGGTAATGTGATAGCACAGGGTTTCTATTGAAGGTAATGTGATAGCACAGGGTTTCTATTGAAGGTAATGTCAGCACAGGGTTTCTATTGAAGGTAATGTGGTAGCACAGGGTTTCTATTGAAGGTAATGTGAGCACAGGGTTTCTATTGAAGGTAATGTGACAGTACAGGGTTTCTATTGAAGGTAGTGTGATAGCACAGGGTTTCTATTGAAGGTAATGTGAGCACGGGGTTTCTATTGAAGGTAATGTGATAGCACAGGGTTTCTATTGAAGGTAATGTGACAGTACAGGGTTTCTATTGAAGGTAATGTGAGCACAGGGTTTCTATTGAAGGTAATGTGATAGCACAGGGTTTCTATTAAAGGTAATGTGATAGTACAGGGTTTCTATTGAAGGTAATGTGATAGCACAGGGTTTCTATTGAAGGTAATGTGATAGCACAGGGTTTCTATTGAAGGTAGTGTGATAGCACAGGGTTTCTATTGAAGGTAATGTGATAGCACAGGGTTTCTATTGAAGGTAGTGTGATAGCACAGGGTTTCTATTGAAGGTAATGTGATAGCACAGGGTTTCTATGACTGAAATCCAGCACAACCTGCAGATGGCTTAAAGGTCTTGGCTGAGGTTCTGACTGACGGGTGCTGCCAGTGCTGTCACTCTAAACTGTCGTCCCTGTGGTCACAATGAGAACCATTCAAGCAAGCACAGCAGATACCTTTACTAATGCAGTACCAGTCTCTATTTAATTCAATAATGTGATACCAAAAAACATGTTACAGCAGCTAATGAAAGATACCTTCTGGAGCAAACAGTTTTAAACTCTTTCTCCCCACCTCACCCCAAAAAAATATTTAAAAACAACATTAATGTGGAAGGGTGTAAAGCTGTGACATAATGCTTCAAATACACAACCATTGGTTTCTACCTGACATTATGAGCTCCCCACAAGGGGTAGAATACATGGTGCCTTAAATAATAGAGCCATATGAAATCAGAGATGTGCACCACATCCTATCAGATTATACATTAGGGGCTCATTCACAGCCTGAGTGATTGGGGACTAGCTTTTAATTATGGTATGGTGCTGGAACCCAGGTCCTTCTACAGTGCCTCCCAGTATTCTCTAACCACTGTGCCACTCCAATTAATGAGAATGTGGGCAACATGCATTAAACTTTCAAGAATGAAAAAAAAAGGGTTAGAGGAGAGGTTTAGAATAAATACCAAACTTCTACAAAAATAGTGTTAAAACATAGGGGATTAGAAGTAATTGAGAATAATGCCTGGGTCCTGACAGCATTATCTTTTCAAGCTAATTATCTAGTGATTATTATGTGCTTACTGTAAGTAGCCCAGAAATGTTCCCCAAAGAATTTCTTTGTCTAGCTAAACAGCGGCAGGCTGTCAAGCTTTAGGGTGATTTAATTAATTTTCATGTGGTCAAAGAAAAGTACTTGGTATACATGCTTCCAATAACAAGATCTTTGAAAAACTGCAAGCTGTCAATTTTTCTGGTTGGCTTTGAAGCCAAGATCAAGTTGTTATTTATTTTTTGAGAGCAACATTTGATCAATTACAAATGTCTCCCCATGCCGTGGGAGGCTCTGATGGATTAAGGAATAAAGGATAAACTAACGAGGTAACCCTCTTTGTAATAGCCATTAAAAAAAAGGTACATCTGTGAATTGATTCTCACCTGCTAGTCCCTGTAATATGACTAGTAGGAAATTATACCTTTTGGGGTTTTTTTGTTCATGCCAGCAACTTTTATGTTTTTTTTTTTTTTTTTTTTTTTTTTTTTAATTAGATGGTGTTATTTTATGAATTATTTATTTAACAGGCAGCAGACATTCTTGCAAAAGTAAAATGAAATGTAGCATTTTAATCCATTCCTGGTGTTACAAGGAGTTCAATAAGACACACATGAGCTTGTTACCTATAGACACTGTGGCTAACAGTAAAACCTGTAATGGGTGGAACAGGAGTCTTATATCCAACCCTGTACTACCCCAATGGGCTAAATTCTCAAAGCTATTTACTCCAATTTTTCATTTACACAATTCTTTTCAGAAATTGAGAAACATGCTCAATGAAGTTACCAAACCAGAAATAAATCAATAAAACTGTGACTTCAATTAAGTATTAAGTTTTTTTAGACTTTTAATTGGTGTTTTTTAATTGGTGTTTTTTCTATTGCAGTGACATGGTTTATTCCCAGTTTGTCTGTACGTATTTTGTGTATAAGTTTTGAACAGGGTTGTTGTTTTGCAGAGTCACAGAGCTGATGGGGTACTGGCCTGAGGAGCTTTTGGGACGCTCTGTGTATGAGTTCTACCATGCACTGGACTCGGACAGCATGACCAAGAGCCACCAGAACTGTAAGTCAACAAAGAACCCTGAATACTGGGGCTAAATCTCTTCCCCTTCACATGCAGAGAACCAAGCTCACTGCACCGCGTTACTAAATGTGCTGTTACAATACTTCTGTGAATATAATGTGCACCTGTAACCCTTGTAAAACATGCATTCCGTCTTAAAAAGAACAGAATTTCAGAAACGAAGATGCTACATTTTTTCTAATAGTCTTTATTAAAGTCCACGTCTTATGTTCATAGTCTTTACTAAAGTCCCTGTCTTATATACAGAATAATGCTTTTTGTTTTTTATATCGCATCTTTTGAACGCACCGCAGTGTCTGTACCAAAATTGTCTTTTTAAAATACGGATGCCTTAATGTATACAGTACAGTAAATGCTTATTAGATTTGAGCTCTTACCCAAAGCCGTGGGTTGCATTACGTTGCCTTGAATGAGATTATGTGTATCCTGTGACAGAGCAAGTAACCAGATCCCACTGTGTGCCGGCCTGGCAGCTCGTCTGTGTTAGTGAGGTGTCATTGTGTTCTTCCAGCAGAAACGACATTAACATCTAGGAAGCCTTTCTGGAATAGCTCCTTCACAGTGACAATTATTCATAAATCAGCGTCGAAAAACAGTTCTGGGTTCGATTTACAGATTGATGTTGCTGAATCACTACACACATTGGCCCAGTACAATTTAGATCAGGTGTACTGAGATGCATTTGTTTTAGTCCTCAGTTCTCTATATGCAGCCAGTACCCTGTCTTACACATTTCATGAATGCTAAATTCACTGCAAAAATTAAAATTAATATACTTCAGTTTGTTGTATGGGATGCAGGTTAAATTTAAATTTAACAGGTAAATGTCTGGACTGGGAACCACAACCCAGTCCATAAGTACACAAGCTAACGCAGCGCTCCCCGCGACCCCTCAGACAAGATCAGCAACTCAGGGCAAAAAAGAGCTGAACCACCCTTGCATACAGCAACTCACTCTGGACTGTATAGATTTTTGTGTTAGTCTAGTGTGCATGAAGTATAGATATGTTTGCTATGAGAATTCTATGGTGGCTGGAGGATGTGGACAAACACCAAATGTGAATACAAATATCCAGATCGCCAATTTTCTTCTTCTTCTGCAGTGTGCACCAAGGGTCAGGCAGTGAGCAGTCAGTACCGGATGCTTGCAAAGCACGGGGGGTACGTTTGGCTGGAGACCCAGGGCACTGTCATCTACAACACCCGCAACTCCCAGCCGCAGTGCATCGTGTGCGTCAACTTCGTGCTGAGGTAGGTACAGTGGGACCACGTGCAGGAGTAACACTTGATACTGCCGGCAGAAAGATTTACTTGGAACCCCGCGCAAAGCCACGTGAAATAAGCACTGTCCCTTCCCTCCCCTGTCACCCCGCAGCGACATCGAGGAGAACTCTGTGATCTTCTCCTTGGACCAGACAGAGTCACTGCTCAAGCCACATGTCCTGAGCATGAGCAGCTTCTTCAACAGCGGGGTGCCAGTGTCCGACACCAGCGAGCAGCTCTTCACCAGTCTGAAGGAGGAGCCCGAGGAGCTGGCACAGCTGGCACCCACGCCCGGTGACACCATCGTCTCCCTGGACTTCGGTAAGAGTCACTGCTGCTGTCATAGCAGAGTCACCTCAACTTATTGCAGTTCCAACATTTTTTAGAACGGCCACCATCATTGCTTAAGCTGTATTTCTTTTTCATGGTTTCATGGATTTCACAACTTTTGTGAAATTTGCTGTAATAACTACAGAGAACAATAATCAAGCAGTGATCTGTTTTAATAAATATTGTTTAAACTTTGAAATATCTATTTTTAGATGATGATGCAGTGTTAAAAACATACAGCCAAGGTTATAACTTAGTAAAGGGATGGGCATGTACTCCCCTTTAAGGTGTAATTAATTACTTTTATAAGGAACCTTTTTTTGTGTAAGTGTTCACTAACATGTTAACACATGTAGTATGTTCTATGTTAATGCTTAGTTAATATATAATTTAACTTATACACCGTTAAAGTACAGTTGTCTGTAAAACCTCTTTCACCGATATGATCGCGTTGAAGTTGAAAATCATCAAAAGGTGACCAGACAATAAATGAACAAGGAGCAAGAAAAGCAAACTGTAATCTCTGCTGTGGTGTAACCTCTGTGTCTGCTCTTGAATGGCAGGAGGGCCTCCATTTGAGGACGCTCCCCTTTACAAGACCATCATACCTCCCCCAAACAAGCCCTGGGCCATGGAGGAGAGGAATCCGTGCAGCCAGCCCGAAGGGAAGAGCCTGGCTACCTTCTCTGCGCTGCAGGGCTCCCCGGCCAGGACCCCCCTGAGCGCCAGCAGCACCAGCAGCTGCTCTACAGTACGTACATTCACAGCATGCCTGGGCTCTGTCACATTGGGTCAAATTGCAGTTTTTCTATTGGGTCAGCTACTGGAAATAATACTGCATTAACTTTAAACCCCTCCCCCAGGACTGTAGACTGGGCTGTGACAATGTTAGAGTTGTTGCTGCTGTACTTAATGATTCTAGTTTCTTAAACTGGTGTACTCCAAACCAGTCATTAGCTCTTTTATTATATATTTTTTTGCAATTAACTAGCTAAAAAAAAATAAGCAAAGCAAATTCTTAACAGACAAGAAACAGCTTAAAACTACCTGCAAGCCCCTATGTGGTATTTCTGGGCTGTTTACTTCTGGAATGATAGTTGTATTGTGTGCGTTTCTAAGGGGCGGTGAAAGGGCAGAGTACATGTGAATTGGATCATTCAGCTGGATCACAAGCACATTGACTTATTCTCTTTCTGTAGCCAAGCAGTCCCGGAGACTATTACAGCTCAATGGATAATGATCTCAAGGTTGAACGGACTGAGAAGCTCTTTGCAATGGAGACTGCAGCAAAGGCCCAATGCACTACTGAGGTCAGTTCACTAAAGTGCTGTAAAACACAATGGCATTGACTCTGGCACTCCTCGTCAAGATGATTACACTGTAACGAGGGCCTTCTAAACAACACATGGACAATGTGATGCCATTCACAAAGAGCTCAGAGTTCCTCTGGCTTAGTAATGGAGCTCTCCAGTGAATGTCAGGAGTCGAAACACAAAGAATCGTTCTTTATTTTCATATTAAATAACTATCCATTTATACTGTAATACTTGCTGTTGGTCTTCACTGCTGTTAAACATCATTTACTCCCTGAAAATAAACCTGTAAAAAACAGGGAGTAAAAGTGTCTAAGCACACTTCCAAGTACAGTTCTGTGAGTAATGAAAGGACGACGGTCACAAACTGGCCCTTGGCAAAAATGCATGGGCAAAATGGAGGTTTAATCCTTAGTGCCACAGTTAATATTTTCTGTCTGTCCAAATACAGGTAAATTAAATACACTTTGGTTTCATAATTTAATCAGCTTAACAATTTTTTCAGTTTAGTCAGATCACAAAATAAAATTAGCCTGGTGCATGACCTGTATGACAAACTTTATGATAACGTTAGCTATGTGATAACGTTACCTGTCTGATAATGTTAGCTGTGTGATAAACTATTGAGAACAGCTTGGCTGGCAGGTCTGTTGGCCACCTCTTTGAGTAGCGGCACATTTCTGACTCTGAACCTGTCTTCCCCAGCTGGAGCTCAACGACCTGGACCTGGAGACCCTGGCTCCATACATTCCCATGGATGGAGAAGACTTCCAGCTGAACCCCATATGTCAGGAGGAGCCACCCCTGTCTGAAAACAGTGCCAACAGCAGCTCCCACCACAGCTTCAGCACCGTCGCCAGCCTGTTCCAGCCACTAGCCTTGCCCCTGCACAGCCACGTGCAGTCTGAGAACTTCTGCGCTCCCATGCAGCCGTCTACGGAGAAGAGGAATCCCAGCCCTGCTGCCCCAGGCCCCCATACACCCCTGACCTACACGGGTACCACCTTGGTGCCCCCCTACCACACCCACACCAGCACTCCACTGTCTTCCATGGGGGGCATACAGAATGTTCAGTGGCCACCCGATCCTCCGTTTAATTATCCACCCACCAAATGGAGCATGATGGACCAGCTTCCAGCGTGCCAGTCCCATTCGATGTCTCTTTATAACCAAAGGTACGGTACCAACGAAAAGTTGCTCTGCCATAACTTTGAAAAAAAAAAAAAGTCTTCAGAGCTCCCTACTGTACTTTTACATCACAACAGTTCAAGATCCGAAACTGATTCCAAGATGCATTTCTTTAGGTCCCGGGATAACTTTTTCCAACAAGGCAAAGATGTGACCCCAGCCAGGACTGCTCTCGCCAGCCATTACAAGCGCAAGAGACAGACAGAGTACAGAGATCAACCACTGCTTCAGCAGCTTCTCATGGTGGGTTAAAATTCACACAATCATCCAATCTGCTAAAATGTGTTATAATGCATATGCAAAGTAAAGCTTTCCATTACAGTGTGTTATAATGCATATGTAAAGTAAAGCTTTCTTATTCCGCTATATTTTGAAGCACAAGTGCTGTACATGTCCAAGCTGGGTCTACTACACTACTGCAATACAAGGTATGAAAAGAGCTAGAGGACAGCGTGGGTTGAAAAGCATGAGAGTTATATAGGCAGGGGCTTGACATGGATTATATCAGGACCTGGGACTGCTTGAGTGACTGATGTTTTATCCCTTGTGTTCACAGCAGGAGGACCCATCCCAGAGCAAGTCCCCGGAGATGATGTGGAAAAGAATGAAAGCCCTGAAAGCGGACAGCTGCTCCTTCATGGAGAAGAAATCACTCAGCATGAGTGCTCTTCAAGGTAAATGAATAAAGACTTAAATATGCAGGCAAACATGGCAGACAAAAAACAACATCCCCCTCCCATCCAGAAAGTGCTTCTCTAGCAGTACATTGGCTGTAATAAGAACAAGATAGAGTTTGCACATTGTGTAGATATCCCTAACAATAATATTTACCCTGAATGCTTAGCTCAACATCGCTTCTGTCTTTTAACGTACAGCTATGGCCAAAAGTTTTGCATCGCCTACAATTTTAGGACTGAAGCCGCGAGGCATTTTCCCGCCTGTATTGCAGTACCGCTCAAATTGAATCCAGAGCAATTTGTTCTGGCTACTGCGCGACACCATCGATGGATTAACCCATCACAACCAAGTGCTGACAACATGAGTTTTCCAGGAAAAATCATGAATGAAATGGTTGTCTGCGGAGGTGTCCATGCACCCTGAAGTGTTTGATCCCTTCCATATTTCATACAAGGACAGGCATTATTTTCGCCCCTGATCCTTCCTGCCTTATTTCTGTAATTTACGACTATTTTTACTAACTAACTGCCTGTAAGAGGATGTATTTTCACACTTTAGTAGTAGGCTACTTGCTGTCAGCAATGTATTGTAAGTTTCTTTGCTAAGCTCAGATCGCTTGTTTCATACACCTGCATAAAGGGAAACAAAACTGAACCAGGTAACTACAGACCAGTAAGCATGACTTCTATTACATGCAAACTTATGTAAACTATAATAAGATCCAAAATATGGTAACAGGGTCCTGGGAGACAGTCAACATGGTTTTAGGAAAGGGAGATCGTGTCTAACTAACTTGCTTGATTTTTTTGAGGATGCAACATTGATAATGGATAATTGCAAAGCATATAACATGGTTTATTTAGATTTCCAGAAAGCTTTTGACAAAGTCCCGCACAAAAGATTAATTCTCAAACTGAACGCAGTTGGGATTCAAGGAAACACATGTACATGGATTAGGGAGTGGTTAACATGTAGAAAACAGAAAGTACTGATTAGAGGAAAAACCTCAGAATGGAGTGTGGTAACCAGTGGTGTACCACAGGGATCAGTATTAGGTCCTCTGCTATTCCTAATCTACATTAATGATTTAGATTCTGGTATAGTAAGCAAACTTGTTAAATTTGCAGAAGACACAAAAATAGGAGGAGTGGCAAACACTTGCAGCAGCAAAGGTTGTTCAAAACAAGATCTAGGTTGATCTAGACAAGATTCAGAACTGGGCAGACACATGGCAAATGACATTTAATAGAGAAAAGTGTAAGATACTGCACGCAGGAAATAAAAATGTACATTGCAAATATCATATGGGAGATACTGAAATTGGAGAAGGAATCTATGAAAAAGACCTAGGAGTTTTTGTTGACTCAGAAATGTCTTCATCTAGACAATGTGGGGAAGCTATAAAAAAGGCTAACAAGATGCTCGGATACATTGTGAAAAGTGTTGAATTTAAATCAAGGGAAGTAATGTTAAAACTGTACAATGCACTAGTAAGACCTTGTCTTGAATATTGTGTTCAGTTCTGGTCATCTCGCTATAAAAAAGATATTGCTGCTCTAGAAAGAGTGCAAAGAAGAGCGACCAGAATTATTCCGGGCTTAAAAGGCATGTGTGACGGGGAACTCCCCGTCTATATGAATATGTTTGGAACTGGCAGGGAGGGGGTTAAATTCCTCCCTGCCAGAAAAACATGTGAGAATGTGGATGGAGCTCTAATTGAATAATTATTGATTAATTGGGCTCTAGCCACAGGGGATAAAAGCCAGGGGAGAGGGCCTGGCTGGGTGGTGTGTGTTTTTCTGGAAAGGTGTTCTTTTGGTTTGGGAGTTTGCTTTGTGTTTGAGAGTTTTTTTGTGTTTGAGAAGAAAGAAAAGCTTTATGTTTGTTTTACTGTTTGGTGTTGAAGCCTTGGAACCTGACCATTTACTTTCGTAAGTTCACTTATTTTTGTTTGAACCTCTTTTCTGTTGGCCCTTGTGCCTCTTTGTTTGACTATTTTTGTTTAATAAATAACTTTATTTTTGCCTTTACTCTGTCTCTGAGCGTGAGTCCACTCGCCAGCCTGTCACACTTGGTGATAGAAGTGGGATAGTGCCACCTAGAGGCTCAGAGCAGTATATATATATTTTTTTTTATTTTTTTTTTATTTTTTTGGATTTTTGGAGGTTCTTTTGTTGTTTTTGGTAAATCTGTGAGAAGAATGGGCAAAAGGCAGAGGCAGCAGCAGTAGAAGCAGCAGCAGCAGCGGCAGCAGCAGCCGCCATCACCAACCCAAACCCTGTGGGAGGACCCAGCGAGCTTGTTTCCGTGGTGCACCTGGTGCGGGAAGGATGACCACTGGTGGAGATTCTGTCCGGATGGGCCAATTGCTGACTGGTGTGGGCGTTGTGAGGAGGACGGCCACAACTGGGCAGGATGCCCCCACAACCCGGACCAGGAGCAACCACTAACCCCGTCCTTGGCAGCCACCCCACCAGCACCGCCTTCACCACCATCACAGGAGATCTGGGAGTGGTTGTTGCACCCCGGAGCGGGCTTCTTCCATGACCTTCCCGTCGCCATCAACACGCTGTGGCATCGAGATGGGGAGAGATAGGAGGAGTGGGAGGGAGAGCATCACCCGGGGTCCCTCCAGGAAATATTCATTATGGTCCTGGCATACCTGTCAATAGACATGTGGGAGATCCCCCACCTTGAAGAAATGGGGGGGGAGTCGCTGCCGTCGCCCAGAGAGGAGGAGGAGGAGCCGCCGCTCCCAGAGTCCAGAGAGGAGGAGGAGGAGCCGCCACTCCCAGAGTCCAGAGAGGAGGAGCCGCCGCTCCCAGAGTCCAGGGAGGAGGAGCCGCCGCTCCCAGAGCCAGAGAGGGGAGGAGCCGCCGCTCCCAGAGCCAGAGAGGGAGGAGCCGCCGCTCCCAGAGCCAGAGAGGGAGGAGCCGCCGCTCCCAGAGCCCAGGGAGGAGGAGCCGCCGCTCCCAGAGCCAGAGAGGGAGGAGCCGCCGCTCCCAGAGTCCAGAGAGGGAGGAGCCGCCGCTCCCAGAGTCCAGAGAGGGAGGAGCCGCCGCTCCCAGAGCCAGAGAGGGAGGAGCCGCCGCTCCCAGAGCCAGGGAGGAGGAGCCGCCGCTCCCAGAGTCCAGGGAGGAGGAGCCGCCGCTCCCAGAGTCCAGAGAGGAGGAGGGGGAGAAGCCGCCGCTCCCAGAATCCAGAGAGGAGGAGCCGTCGCTCCCAGAGTCCAGAGAGGAGGAGGAGGAGCCGTCGCTCCCAGAGTCCAGAGAGGGAGGAGGAGCCGCCGCTCCCAGAGTCCAGAGAGCAGGAGGAGCCGCCGCTCCCAGAGTCCAGAGAGGAGGAGGAGGAGCCGCCGCTCCCAGAGTCCAGAGAGGAGGAGGAGGAGCCGCCGCTCCCAGAGTCCAGAGAGGAGGAGGAGGAGCCGCCGCTCCCAGAGTCCAGAGGGGAGGAGGAGGAGCCCGAGCGTCCACGGCCCGAGCAGGAGGAGCCCGAGCGTCCACGGCCCGAGCAGGAGGAGTCAGTGCATCCACGGCCCGAGCGGGAGGAGTTGGTGCGTCCACGGCCCAAGAAGGGGAAGTCCACAGGCCCAGGGCTGAAGGGACCAGCAGGGAAAGAACAGCCGGAGCTGTCTCTCCCTCCACCGCCAGCAGAGGGGGAACAGCGGGCGCTGTCTCTCCCTCCACCGCCAGCAGAGGGGGAACAGCGGGCACTGTCTCTTCCTCCACCGCCAGTAGAAGATGCTGGAGGTCCCTCCCAGCCTCTGTACCTGCTGCTGAGGGGAGCGCGGAGACAAGCTGCCCGGCGGCTAAGAGGCACAGCGCCATCGCCCGGGGATGCTTGTTCGCCATCGCCTGGGGAGGCCAACTGCTCCGCATCGCCTGGGGTTCCCTGCCTGCCCGCATCGCCTAGGGTTCCCTGCCTGCCCGCATCGCCTGGGGTTCCCTGCCTGCCCGCATCGCCTGGGGTTCCCTGCCTACCCGCATCGCCTGGGGTTGCCTGTCTACCCGCATCGCCTAGACAGACTCTCAATGTGCTTTCTCCTAGGGATGCTGGTCCAGCGTCGCCAGGGGGTCCAGCATCGCCAGAGGGTTCAGCGTCGCTAGAGGGGCCAGGGGGTCCCGCGTCGCCAGAGGATCCAGAGGGAGCTGGGCCGCCGTTCCCACCTCCGCCACCAGAGGGAGCCGGGCCGCCGTTCCCGCCTCCGCCACCAGAGGGAGCCGGGCCGCCGTTCCCGCCTCCGCCACCAGAGGAAGCCGGGCTGCCGTTCCCGACTCTGCCATCAGAGGGAGCCCGGTCACGAGGGTTCAGTCCCGATGGGAGAACGCCAGATGGGGCATTAGACATTCCACCTTGGCCACCCCCATGGACCACGGACGTCTCCCCGTCCCAGAACCGGACAAAGGACTTTGGGAATTGAGGGGAGAGGTGGCCATTGGGGCCATGTGTGCTAGGCATAAGGGGGGGGGATATGTGATGGGGAACTTCCCATCTATATGAATATGTTTGGAACTGGCAGGGAGGGGGTTAAATTTCTCCCTGCCAGAAAAACATGTGAGAATGTGGCTGGAGCTCTAATTGAATAATTATTGATTAATTGGGCTCCAGCCACAGGGGATAAAAGCCAGGGGAGAGGCCCTGGCTGGGTGGTGTGTGTATTCTGTTTGGTGTGTGTTTTTCTGGAAAGGTGTTCTTTTGGTTTGGGAGTTTGCTTTGTGTTTGAGAGTTTTTTTTGTGTTTGAGAAGAAGGCCTTTTTGTTTGTTTTATTGTTTGGTGTTAAAGCCTTGGAACCTGACCATTTACTTTCGTAAGTTCACTTATTTTTGTTTGAACCTCTTTTCTGTTGGCCCTTGTGCCTGTTTGTTTGATTATGTTTAATAAAGAACTTTATTTTTGCCTTTACTCTGTCTCTGAGCCTCAATCCACTCGCCAGCCTGTCACAGCATGTCATGTGCAGGCAGGCTAAAAGAATTGAATCTGTTCAGTCTTGAACAAAGAAGACTATGCGGCAACCTAATTCAAGCACTCAAAATTCTAAAAGGTATTGACAATGTCGACCCAAAGGACTTTTTTGACCTGAAAAAAGAAACAAGGACCAGGGGTCACAAATGGAGATTAGACAAAGTGGCATTCAGAACAGAAAATAGCAGGCACTTTTTTACACAGCGAATCATGAGTGTCTGGAATCAACTCCCCAGTAATGTTGTTGAAACTGACACCCTGGGATCCTTCAAGAAGCTGCTTGATGAGATTCTGGGATCAATAAGGTACTAACAACCAAACGAGCAAAATGGGCCGAATGGCCTTCTCTCGTTTGTAAACTTTCTTATGTTCTTATATAGATGACAGAAAAACAATGTTGAAAAACAAACCAGTGATTTTATTTAGTAGATTATATGGGGGGCATTACAGCTATGGCCAGAAGTTTTGCATCACGTCCTATTTAATTAATAATGTTACGCTGACATATTGAAAATTACACATCGCTTTGTAGTTTTCCAAAAATTGAAAAATGCGAATTTTCGAAATCTAACATGAACTACTGTATTACTGCTGTAGTTTCCGGTAGACTTTTGAGATGCCATTTTGTAGTTTTTTAGATTGCATGATAAATAAAATATCGAAATTATGTTCATACAGATTTTTCTTCTTTTTTTTTTTTTATTATGTCTGCATCTTAATATTATACTAGGTGATGCAAAACTTTTGGCCATATATGTAAATTACATTCGAGAACATAGCTTACAGTGTGGGACTGAAGCTACTGTACCATGCAGAGCATACCACTCCTGTATGTCTGGGTGCAAGTGGTACTGCACAGTGAATAATTTTTATATTTTACTTAACACCATGTAGTCAAATAAACTGATATGAGATCGCAAAAATCTACCAGAAGCCATAATAGTAGTACAGCATTTCATGTTAGGTTTTTAAATGTCACATTTTTGTAAATTTTTCGTAAAAGTATACGGAATTAAAAAACGGTATGTAATTTGAATATGTTAACGTAACATTATTCAGTAGGTTTGATTTGTCTTTATGAAGCAAAATTGGTTAATTCTGTAGAGTGGTGCAAAACTTTTGGCCATCTGCTTTGGCGTGATGCTGTACCTGCAGCCTGTCTCTGGCAGCCTTGGAGCAGGGGTGTGTATTCACAGATATAGTGCACAACGATCAGTAATGATGCTCCTGCACGTAGCCTGGAGTGGCTGTAGTATGCAAGCAGCTGTGTCTATTTGCACGGTTATACAGTAGTACTAATTTTACTTCAGTGACAGTGTTTACCAAGACTCATATTATTGTTATATATATATATAATATACTATGGCGATATATATATATATTTTTTTTTTTAAAGACAAGTTCAACACTGGACATGGCTGTCTGGATCAAGCTATCAATCAGCTTCAGCAGGAGAAGCCGCAGTGCTCTGGAAACAATGGTGAAAATCAAAGAGCGACATTTCCACAACAGTTCTACGGCTCCAACTATCGGGAGTTCAATATGCTGCCTGCCCCAAAAATGGGTGAGGATTGTTTAAAACAGAACAAACAGCAATCCGCAGCACTGAATTTGTTTCTGTTTATTTTTATTTTTTTTAATGGTTTAGTAGAGCAAAGTGGAACCAGATTTACTAAACCTAAACCAGTGACCGGAGTGTCAGGGTAGTGCAGCCCCTTTGAATGATCTGGGGAAAAGTTTATTTCTCACAGTAATTTAAGGAAGCGCAACCCTTATAAAAGTTTCACTATAGTAAAAGCATAGCAAAGTGTTAAAGTCAGTTAAAGCATAACTATGATAAATGCATAGTATTGTAACATTCGAATTGTGGTTCTCATGTTAATATGGTTAGCCTAAACTGCAGTGACAGTAGTCTATACTCTACCAATCTCTGGTTTTTCATTTGTCTGTACAGTTACGCTTGCGATATTGAGTTAATAAACATACCTGCAATTACTCTCTACCAGTGGCAGAACTAATAGTGGTGATGTCATACTTTAGTGTAGAGAGCATATGCAGTAATGTCAATGTACTGACTTTACTGCAGTCACCCAATGCATTACCCAACAGCTGTAGCATCAGTCCAGCTGTAGACGCTCTGTTAGAATGGCAGATTATTTTGAGCCAGTATAAATGTTGCAAGTTGACAGATCGATGATCTTTTCTTTCTTTTTTATAAATGTATTTCTGTATTGTTCTGTTTTCTTTGTCCAGGAATGGCGAGTCGCCTGCTGGGCCCATCATTTGAGACCTACTCCCTGCCGGAATTGACCAGATATGACTGTGAGGTTAATGTTCCAGTCCTCAGCAACCTGAACCTGCTGCAAGGAGGTGACTTGCTGCGTGCACTCGACCAAGC
The DNA here is from genome assembly GCF_017654505.1 of Polyodon spathula. Lineage (NCBI taxonomy): Eukaryota > Metazoa > Chordata > Actinopteri > Acipenseriformes > Polyodontidae > Polyodon > Polyodon spathula. Next base: position 77,052,391 of record NC_054538.1, on the reverse strand, counting down.
CAGCTAAACCTCCCGCAATAACCGCTAGCCTACAGCATACCAGCAGCTTGGTTTATATATATATATATATATATATATATAATCTCAAGTAGATTATTTCTAATATTGATATAAAGACATTTTACTTAGATTAAAAAGCATTCTATATTTGTTTGATCTACTGTGACATTTTCTCTATTTTAATAAATGTTTTTCTTCTTCTCCTAAAGAATTCTTTCACTTCCTTCTCATTTCTCCTTCACTTTCTCACAAACTCTTACTCAATTCCCACTGAAATAACATTTAAGCAATATTGTATTTATTTTTTTGTATTTGTATTCTTCAGAATACATAATGAAGTTACTTCCATGAACTGCAGTGGTAATTACATTTCCTGCAAAAGGAAAATACGCAGTACAGACAAAAAAACAGACCTTTTCTAGCTTATTTTTTTTCAGTCCTTCATTATGGTTTTAGTTCCAGAATGTAACTTACCTTCTCTTCCACTATACACTCTCTGTTTCCATCTAACTATCACCACTGAGACAGCAAACCCACACAAGGACATTAAGAAGGTTGCAAACTGTTGCTTTTCTCAAACAGTGTCATTACTATTTGGTGGCTATTTTATAAAAAAAAAAATAAAAAAAAATAATATATATATATATATATATATATATATATATATATATATATATATATATATATCATAAAGCTAATATTTATAACACTTCGACAATTGTCTAAAATAACATGTAACAAATCATAATTTGAACGGAACCATCGAAGACTATAGATCTTTCGTCTCACCCAGGAACAAACGTAATTATTTGTTATTAAAAATTTTTTTTTCCATAAAAATAAAAGATCAACGACCAATGACAAAAGACAACAGTATCACCGTAAAACCTCCTTTACACGTTGCGTATTAGAACAGGAGTACGGTCATAAATAGTACAAATAGTAATTAGGTACCTGGTGGTCATGGTGTGATCTTATATCGTAGCTACAAAAAAAAAATAAAATAAAAAAAATACTCATTTACATTAAGAATTTAAACAATATTACGAGATTTCGCTTTTTAGGTATAGCCAATGTGTATTTGGGGTCCTGCTTTATTAACATACTGTAAGCTGCTTTTGCCGATGTTGTCTTTAAAGTTAAAGGTAACCCTTCAAGTGATAATCCTCAGTACCTGAAGAGCTTCAGGATATGCTTGTTTGATCACAGCATTGATAGTCTTTTAAAACTGCACTGCCTTCTGTGACTGTGAGATCAGGTCAGTGGGGAGGAGGGGTACGGCACATCCTGGCTGTCCCCGAGTGGGGAGGAGGGGTACGGCACATCCTGGCTGACCCTGGGGCAGGTATTATTGGCAGCAATGTGTGTGTGTGTGTACTTGTCTGCCTTAGCCAACGCCTATTTTTACACATCGTCCTCTTACAATCAAAAGGTCGGAAGTGAAAGACTGACGCATTTACAAGAAACACATGCTCTGTGCTCTTGTGCTCTGTGTGCCTGGACACCAAGCCTTGCAAATGCATTTCTACACTTAGCAGAGCAGGTTGTTCAACAGGTCGAGCCACGACATGCACTGCTGCTATAGGTAATGTAGCACTCCGCTGGTGAGATGATGTGATGTGATGCAACAGCTGCATGTGCAAAAATGAGCCTTCTGTACAGTGGATACCATTTTCACTGAAGCTTGGATAGCTTTGTAGGTTGTGCCCAACCTCAGCCTCAAGATGTGCCTTAGGGCAATCCTTTTCATGTGCAGAGTTGTAACACACAGTAACTTGGTATAATGAGCTTTCTTGTATTTGTATCTGTAATAAGGTTGGAGGGAAGTTGGGAAGCCCAGGTATTATTCGTTCCTGAGTGTCGGAACACATTCTCTGGGAAAGCATGACAGCTATATTAAGTACTGTAGGTAAACTGCCAGGCTAACAGAGACTGTAAGGGATGGCTCAGAGAAAGACAAAAACAAAATCGACTAGATGGGACACTACTTTGTTACATTGCACGCTCTATTTCTGTTATTGCATAACTGAAATGTGATTTGGTTTACACTGGCTGGTAACGGATAGAACACACAAGGCAGAGAGAATTACATGTGGAGCAGCATAAATGACTCGCTTTACAGACAATTCAGAATTCTGTATTTTAAAGAATCCTGACATTTCCAACTTTTAAATGAAAATATTAACATATTTGGGGTTTCATTATATATATATATATATATATATATATATATATATATATATATATATATATATATATATATATATATATATATATATTATGTATATATTCCAGAAATTCCAGAAACACACTCTGAAAACCAGCTAGCTTTGCTTTTTTATTTATATGTATCTCAGTGGCGTGCAATCAAGGCATGCAACCGGAAAACTAAGCATGTTGCCATAATATTAGAATATGAATGTGTCTTTCTGTCTTTATAGAATTTTTTTTTTTATGTGTGTTCATTGCTATGTTCGAGTCATGCTGTGCATGCCTATTCTGGCACTTAACAGTATCAGTTGCAGCCATACGCGCCTAGTGGAGCGCCTAGTGGAGCGCAAGTCATACTGTAGTCAAGCAGCATGACAGTGAGACTGTGCACTCATACTGATCGTTAGCTCATACTGATTTCATTTTGATTGCACCTTTAGAGCACCCCATAATGCATTGCGCACCAACCAAGGCAGACAGGCGAGCCTTTTCACTGGGTCTTAGTGCCACCCAAAGTACTGGCTTGTGGTATATGAATAAATTGAGGAAAATAAATCAATAAATAAATAATCAATGGCATATTTTCTCAAATTAATAAATTGATACCCAGGTGGTAAAATTGGACCCGGGTCGTGCTGGGTAATTTAAAACCTGGCATGTACCTGGTTTTCTGGTACCAGTGCCAAGCTCTATCTAATGTTACATTTATATAGTCTTGCTGCATGACCTACTGGGAAACACACTGCATGCCACTGATATATACATATATAAAGTAAGAGTAATGGCACCCACTCTTCCTGGCTACACTTTTCAGAGAGAAAGCAGCATATGAAAAATGTGAGCCAAGCTCCACCCTTTAAGAAGCATTTATAATAAACCACGCTTATCTTCAGCCAATTGTGGGGGACTAGGAGGAGTCAATGCCATTAATGCCTCGCCTTTTAATCTAAATGCTGTGTCCATTTAAATGGAGAGAGAGTCTGGGATGACACCAGCTGTGGCTGAGTTTTATAAAATTGTTTTCAGGCAAGTGATATGAATTGGGCGCCGATGGTTGGGTTACTGCTTAAAGAAGGTGTCTTGGCAGCCATTGGGTGTAGCTATTGTAGCATTTGATATAGATATATATATATATATATATATATATATATATCTATATATAGTATATATATATTCATTCATTCTCTTTTTATTGTGTACTTTCAACCTTAAAGACAACATTTTGCTAAATGTTTTTGTTTTGTTTATTTGTTTGCCAATTTTGAATTCTTGCCAATGTCTTAAGACTAGTAGTGACATGAATATTTCATAGATATACTGATAAATGCATATTGACAATATTATTATTGTATGGGAAGTTTTACCCAATAAAGAATTGTATTTCTACACTGATATCTCATTAAAGCATACTGATCCTACTTTGCTTGTGACTCGTATTTGTTTGTTATCCACCTACTGTACTGTTGTAAAACTGCAAAATACTTACTTTAAATTAAAAAGGTATAAAACATCCTCTTAAAAGAAACACACTTACTTTAAATTAAAAAGGTATAAAACATCCGCTTAAAAGAAATGCACACGCACACAAGCAATGCAAAGCTACCAATGTGAAAGGTCTTTGACATGCCCCCCAGGATTCAAACATGTACAAACCATCCTGGAAAAGTGTTTGCTATGCTTCAGTACACTTCAAAAACATGCTGCTGGACAGATGAAACTGTATATCGGAAGGCTTCAGAATCACAGTAGAACAGGTTTCTCACACGCCTCGGTCTTTCATAGAACATCTTGTTATATTTTTGGATGACGACTTGCTAGAAGGTCTTGTGCTGCAACAGTAACGAATCTAATGCCTGCAGTATAACACTGAGGGGTAGATGTACTAAAGTGCTACATTTGTTGCAAATAATTATTTGCATTATACACCAATGTGTACAATGTAGCAGCATAATTTATTTTTGTTACCATGGTAGCCTACAGGCTAAAGTAAAAAGAAAGTGTGCTAGGTATTCATTTGATTTTACTACTGTACTTTATAGGCCTACTTTATATTGTTTTTCATAATGTAATGACGCAAATAAGATGACGCAAATAATATTTAAATGAGTATATTGCAGCTCTCTCATTAACATATTTTTTCTTAGTACATACGTAAAAATTTGCACTTTGCGAACTGTCATAACCAAAATGCAAATTGTGGTATGTTTGTACTGCAACTGGCCCATCTTGGTACAAATACCCCTTAATTGTGAAAACTGTGCAAGCTTATTAAAATCTAATTTCCAGAAAAGAGGACAGTATATGCAATGGTTGCGGGTGTGAAATATTTAATTGGAAGGATGACAGTGTCACTGTGCGTGACTTCTTAATACAAGCAAACCCTGCCACCTCAAACATGACTCCAGGCTTTAAGCAAATATTTGAATTGATATGTGATTGTTTAAACAGGGTGATCTTTTTGATGGGTGAAAACCTTGACTGAGCTTTAACACTTCCTGCTATTCACAAAGACCACATATCATTCAGTAAACAGCAATACTTATCAAGCATGTGAATCGCTCTTGAACAGCAAATTGCATGTTAATCTAATCTATTGTGTGTATGACAGGAGACATAAAACACATAACAGAATATGACAAAATAGAAAAATATTCACTAAAAGTACTTACAGTATATACCCATTTGGCAGGAAAATTGGTAATGATTAGCCATGTGAACTAACCATATTTGAGATACCATGTACTCTCAAAACATATTTGAACTTTTTATGCTGCAGAAATGTCTAATGCATAAACAAACAAACATTTCCTCCATTATTTAACCCTTCAGCACAGCACCTCATGAAAGACAATTACAAAAAATAATGCTTGGGGTGTGCAAGGTGTTTTTTTTTGTTTTTGTTTTGTTTGTTTGTTTTTTTTTTTTTTTTTAATTCTTTTTTTTCTTTTTTTTTTTTTTTTTACCATAATCTCCACCAGTATTTTGCAAGTTTGACTTGTTTTTATTATGCATTTATTTTTTGTTTTTACCATGATATTGTCCTTGATTGCATGTGTTTTACCATGCTTCCACTACAGTATGTGTTCACTATACCACGCGTCACGTTGCTATTCGTTTACCATGGCATAGTACTGGAGATGCCTAGGTGAGTGCATCACAATTAGAGAGATCTGAAAATTGAGAGGAGTGAGATTAGTGAAAGTCCATTAAAATGCATTGTCAGAGTCTTCTCTTAGGCGCAAAACACCTAAAAGCTGCACTAGAAAATTCTTAAAATGAACTTGCCCGTAAGCTTTTAAAAGGGGAAACTTCAATTATTGGATACAGTGTTACCTTGATGACTGTGGAAACCAGGCTACAGCCATGTTTTATTGAAAATAGACTTAGTCTTGAATACTCCAGGCAAACCAAGGTTTCAAAGTTGTTACCTTTAGTTGGCACAAACAATTTTATTAGCAGTCCCCCTAAAGATCTGGTTCTGGTTCAATGTCAATGAAGCTGCTAAGGTAGCTGCTAGTTAGCACTCATTCAAGCACTTGTACTAAGGAATATTCAGAACAGAAACATGATCAGGTTGAAGACAATGCCTCAGCAGAGCAGCCTGGGATTTCAGAAACACAAAGCTGGCTTGAACCAGTAGCAAAACTATGATAAACACGATGGTGATCGTTAAGGCTTCAATATCACGTTTCACACTTCCAGTACACCCCTGCTGACACTGAAAACACACAGCATACCATTGCTACACGACCTCAGTTTAAGGTTTTATAATGATACACTTGCAAGATTTTTTTTTTTTTTCATGGTTATTGTCCAGAACGATCACAGTTTCTGTTACATGCATTATTTTGCATGATTCAGCTTTTCGTATATTGCAAATTACTTTTATTATGTAACATTAAACTTACAACTTTGTCACAGACTTGTTGAATTCACTCCCACTGGCAGAGGAAGACTCCAGCACTTCTAGGCAAAATTATTCATTCTTAAAACTGACGACAACGTTAATGAAAATGTTAGCAGCTGTGGTTTCTGAACACGGCTTGGATGAACTCCAAGAACATTTTGAATGTGGTCAGTTAGATATACTCTCACTTGCCTGCTGCCACACTTTATATCTTCATCACAGTGTGTAAATGATTGGGAGGGCATGAATTTGACAGGACCACTTGATGCATTGTTGGTCAGAGTTGAGGATGAATTCCTGTTTTTCAACTCCAATCCCATTTCCTTTTTACAACCAATTCGGCATTCCAATTCCCATTCCATTTTAATCAATCCCAACACATTACTGATCAAAATTGCAATTAGCAGGATTTTGTTAAAATGAACTTTTCACAAATTACTCACATTTAAGTCACTGTTAGTCAATTCAATTGTCTTCAAATGAAAGCAGTTGAACAATAGCAACAATTATTATGTCGCTAAAATATCAATTCCAACTCCAATTCCTTTTGAAGGAATTCAAATTGGGAATTGGAAATGAAAAACAGGAATTTCCCCCAGCCCTGTTGTTGGTCTCTCTAACAGGTAAAGAGTCGCGGTGCCGCGGAGAGAGACAAGAGGCATTACCTGAGAACAGCCCTGCATGACGCCTGCTTAGTTCTTATCAGCAGGGAAACTCTAGCTTCAGATGATGTTTATGATTTGAGGGTTGGAAATCAAGGGGCAGGGAGAGATCCTGAAAGGAGAATGGCAACATGACATACAGCACGTCTGAGGTAGAGCGAGTGCATAGATCCTGTAGACACTGTATTAATACAGAAATATTAAAAAGCAGACCTGAGCCACACCTGCTGATAACAAACGAGCCCTTGGCGAGTTTTCTTTCATTACACAGCTGGTTCACATCACCATGGTACTGAACAGTACAGTACAGTACGGAGCTCATTTCTACTGAGAGGTGAGCTGACTTTTCATGAAGCAACAAAAAATAACACAAGGAAATGTAATAGCCATATAAAAAAGTGGTATAAAAGACAGTATCTGTCTTCATGGACAAAACAAAAGCTGTCAGACACAAAAAGACACTACACACTTCCCCTACCAGAACTAGGTACTGTTGGAGGGATTTTCTATTAGAATGTGTTTCTTTTTCTTTTAAACAATCTGAAAACTGACTGACTTATTGGGCCTGCTGTGGGAAGGAGATGCTGCCTCCCAGGAGGACTGACCCACTAAAGGTTCTGTCCCTTGCCTTTGAATTCTAGCTTGCCGTTTCCTCCTGGAGCACAGAACAGTTATTGATGGTTACACAAAACACCTGAGACCAGCCAGGAACCCACACCGTCAAAACTGCTGGTTACTTGCCTAGAACAGCTGAATTCCTTGTCATGTTTATTTTTATTTCTCGTCTTACAGATTTGTGCACTTCCTACTCTGGTTTCAGATGCTTTGCCAAACAACCAATTTATTTATTTTGAATAGAATAGCAAGTTTACCATTGGTGTGTTATGATTTATACTAGATTCTCAAAGCTAGGCTGACCGCACACGTAATTAAGACAGATTTTGCTTCGTTGTGCGACTGGCTTTACATCATGTATTCTCCTCAATGTGATAATGTGAACACCGGCACGGTTTTCAGTGAGCCAAGAATGTTTAAAAACAGGAAAGATTTGTTACCCAAGTCCCTAAAGCAGTCTTGTTAGTTTTTTGGCTGGAAACTAAGAAGACTGGTTTTTCTAAATCAAGACACCATGAACTGGACTGCTGGAGTGTAGGTGGTATTAAAAGACCTGAAATTACATAAGAATCAAGGATCAATAAATTAGCCTCTCAAATCCTGTATAAAAGTTGACTTCAGTATGCCAGAAGTAAAAGCAGAGAAAAAAGAAGATGGGAGAGCTTGGAAGTAGTTGAATCATAGACATGCATAGTAAAGCACTGTAAATAGCATGCGTGGTAAAGCACTGTAAAAAGCATGCATGGTAAAGCACTGTAAAAAGTATGCGTGGTAAAGCACTGTAAAAAGCATGCGTGGTAAAGCACTGTAAAAAGCATGCATGGTAAAGCACTGTAAAAAGTATGCATGGTAAAGCACTGTAAAAAGCATGCGTGGTAAAGCACTGTTAAAAGCATGCATGGTAAAGCACTGTAAAAAGCATGGTTTAGCTTTACAATTCCAGTGCAAATTTCACATTCAATACACAATTTATTCTCACTAGAAGCAAATTAACTGATGATGTTAGAAGTTCACAGTGCAATACAAATTCTCAACAAACACACAAGCATAGCTAATATAAAATAGAACTTTGTATATATCAGAAAAAGTCTGCAATGCGTATTATTATAACAATACTGGGACTATCCCATAGAAAAGTTACATCATAAAACAAACTGCATCTTTGTTTTGTGGTTAATGTATTATTATATAAACAAGCTCTAGACGGCTCTTTGTATGCAATTTCCTTCCGCGTACATTTTTTTAAAAATATAAAACTTTTTTTCCAGCTACAAAGCTTTCTGTTGTTTCTTCAAGTCAAATATTTTGCACAAGTAAAAAGAGATGTAAGTAGGAGAAATGGGTGGTAGTTATTTTGCTTCCTTTACAGCAAGAACTCATTCAGTGAGTGTTTTTAGAACAAGACTGTCAAGTCTTTGATTAGAGGCTAATTCCAAAGTGCTCTGGTCCTTTTACACCAGCCGACACATTTCATAATATCCTGACCCTATCCTACATGTATGGAATTACACAGGACACAGGCTGGAGAGAACAACTGGTTTCTCCAGAGCCACTCTGGTCCATTACTACAATTAGGATGGGAACACATAGGGCCCTACATCTCATTGACTAGAGGGTCCTGCAATACAACAGCAGCACAATCTATATAAAACATCAAATAACAATAAAAAAAAGAAAAGACAGCTGAGTTTTAGCAGATCAATAAATTAGTTTGACTAGTAAAATTCAAGTTAGTTTTCTGTAGGACGAGAGTTAGGTAAGTAAACCATCCGATCCTAATCACCACATCCTGCAATCCGCAAATGCGACTAAATCACGGCATGGTGTCACTATTTGTATCGACATGTGAGACGTGAACAAGCAATTACCACTTGATAGCCTGTTAGTCAACATTCCTGAGTCTGATAATGAATGTAGACTAACATACACATTCTGTAATAGTGCCAACAACCAAACAAACAACATTGTAGTTTGTGACTTCACAATGCGTTGCCTGCAAACACTGCAGTGTGTTCTGTAACCCTTTATTGTAAGAACACTGAATTTATTGCATTTTTCTGATCGGCTGTATTTACAGAGAGTAACAGAGTTTGAAGAGCTGCAGTCTATCTCATGTAGCATCTCCCTAACAGAAAGCATGAGCAGCCTTGAGTTTAATGATCTTCGCGAGCCGGCTCATCTGTGTGTACTCCCGAAGCGTACCCCATGTTTCATCACAGATTCACAGCTACGCGCCCCAAATTAATTTTCAGGTACAGTACACTACCAATCTGGCTTTCATTGCTCAGAAGGCTAGTGGTATCATATAGCAGGCTGCAACAAAGGAGTTAATGAAGCTTGCTGTCGAGAAAACAGCGTCACGTCTAGGAAGTATAAATGCAAGCGTCAGGCTCTCTCCAAGCTGGTCTTGTGCTATTTAATGAGTTTTAATGTCCTCTTATCTTCATGCTTCATTTTATCCTCGCGGTAATCACAGTAATGAGAAGGGAGGGAGGCACATTCAGATTCTTTGTCTCCCACACTGCGAGCTATTATGGTTACTTAATGATGTTACCAGGCTGTTGTGTGTTACTGTAGTTCCAGGAACCTGACCTCTCAGATTTGAGTGTGGTCACATGTCATACGTAGGTTTGGAACGCCACTATGCATCCTGCAAAAGGTTGCATGAATAGGGGAGGGAGGAGGAAAGTAAGCAAAAAGTACCTTTCATTACCAGCTTCTGATATTGGCCTCACTGACATGTGTCAAAAACACAACGGTGCAAATACACAAAGCAGAGTACCTCACCACGAACATGGAACTTCAATCTTTACATTGTGATCACAGATCTGGATAACATTGAAGTCTAAGATCAGTGCTAATCAGGGGCAGTGAAACCAGTCGTTAGACTCTGTCCAATGGAACAGCCTCAATACATGAAGTTTTAAAACTCGGTTTGGGAGGAACGACTGCTGCCTACACACACCACGGCATCTAATTGGCATTAATCAGAGAACATAAACAAGCAAGTACCCCGCCCCTCATTGCATTTGATTCGCTGTCATCCCTCCACCTCTCCCTTCGGTCTAATCTATTCTGAAGCTGTTTGATTGCCAGGCACAGTAAAAGGGCAATCCTGCTGGACAGAACCATGACTGTCTTTAAATGTTCTCATTTGGTACTTGACAGTACAGATTCTCAGTAAAGCAGAGACAATGGTTTCCTGCTGTGTCTTACAACTAAACAATACTTAGCATGGCTCCATTATCGCCGTGAGCACACATAATATATAAGACTCAGCAGGAAACCATTGTCTCTGCCTTATTGAGAATCCCCAATTATTCTTCCCCCTTAACGCAGCAATTCTCCTGCGCTCCCCTGACTTTATGACACCCTGCATATTGCGCCTGCGCTGCCCTGACTGTATGACTCACCCTGCATATCACGCCTGCGCTCCTCTGACTGTATGACTCACCCTGTACACCGCGCCTGCGCTGCCCTGATTGTATGACACCCTGCACATCGTGCCTGCGCTCTCTTGACTGTATGACACCCTGCACATCTCGCCTGCGCTCCCCTGACTGTATTGTAAATAGTACAATGGAAATACATCACGAGGCCACTCCCCCCTGATACCCCAGCACAGTCTCTACCTATATCTGAAGTTGCAGCTGTTTACAAAGGCCAGGCTGAGTGTTTAGTAACTTAGTAAGTTGGCTGTGGTATATTTAATGTCTAATTAGGGGTCTACATAAATCAATGATAATTTACATATTTTTCCAGGGTAGGTTATGGAATAAAATTAAAATTTCGCAGACCTGTTTAAACATTATTTCAGAGCACTATAAAAGCCTGAAAATAGTAGTACTTTCTTCCTTACTAAAACGGAGTGTAGTTCATTTAAAATCAATAGGTTTCTTTTTTTTTTCTTCGTACTAGTCCGGTATACATTGGCCTCTAAGGAGGTGAATTTCGCGGTGACCGCTCAATTGCCTGGCTTTCGTGAAATCTGTGAAATCACGGATCAGATAGATCCCTAGTTAGAACTGGTATTTTTCAGTGCGAAAAATAGATTATTTTTAAAAATAAGAAATATTCAAAGAACTTGGATAATTAAAGAGTGGAACAATGAATACTTAGAAGGCCACCAAAAAAAATTGTAAAAACAAGGCAAAGCATTAAATTATTCCTGCAGGAGCCACTCTCCGCAGCAAAGCAAAAACACTGACAACTGTAAACACAATGGCTTTGATAAGCATACACAAAGACAGAACTTATGCCACGAACGCTGGGGAAAAAAACCAAAACAAGCTCATTATTATTATTATTATTATTATTGTTGTTATTGTTCTTGCAAACTTTAAATAACCAATAGACTATAAATATATAACCTGCTTCAGTATTTGACGAAGTTGCTCATTTATCCATAGAAATACTGCTTAAAATGGTTTGGCAACGAGACAAAGGCATAGCTATTTTTTTCTGCTGTAAAAGCAGACATTATCTGAACTTTGTGCAAGTAAAAGCTTAGTCTCTTGCATTTTCTGTATTACAAAATGCATCAAGTAGCAGTACATCTAACGCTGCTGTTAAACCATCTTTCTGTTCCAGGCCTTTATCTAGTTGTTTCATTTTTTATTTTTTATTTTTTACAATAGGCGTGCTTAAAATGTAATTCACCCTGCAAAGCTATAATTTCATTTAAATGTATGAAAATGAGCAGTGCTTAATTTGTACAGAGAGAGGTGCTGGGGTGTGAACAGTGACAATACCGTTCTTAAGAACCTCACATTCCAAATCATAACAAGCTTACTTGAAAGAGTTGTATATTACTAGTGTTAGAAGTTGGTTGGCCATGGTATAGTTCTGCCAGTGTTAGAATTGGTATTGCAACAGTAAATATCATGTTTACCATATCCGAGTTTGTGTACAGTAATAGTGGTTAAAAACTACTATTTCAGTTAGACTAAAAATGTTACGTTTTACTTTTTTTGGTAGATTAAAAAAAGGTTGGCTGTTTCGATGGCTGTGAAATTATTAATTATAATTTAATTTTCGATTTGTATTTGTTTTTTAATTTGTATTTATTTTTCGATTTGTATGTGTTTTTCAATTTATATTTTTCGATTTACATTTGTGTTTTTCAATTTATATTTTTTGATTTGCATTTGTTTTTAAATTTGTATTTATTTTTCAATTTGTATGTTTTTCAATTTATATTTTTCGATTTGCATTTGTGTTCTTCGATTTGTATGTGTTTTTTTTTTTATTTATACATTTGTGTTTTTCTATTCGTATGGGTTTTTCAATTTGTATTGCATTTTTGTTTTTATTTGTATCTTTGTATTTGATTTGCATTTGTAGTTATTGATTTGTATTTGTGTTTTTGCAATAGAACAGCCAAGCATGTGACTGTATAGGCAACTGTATGTACAAACCAAACCCAGCATGCTGAAGAGAAACCCAGCTAAGATACACATCGCTGGCTGATTACTGCATTACAAGCTAGTACAGCAATCGTGTGGGTTTGAAGTGACGTCATTCAAAATGATTCAGATGCAATATACCTTCTAAGCCAACTATTGTAGTATTGTGCATGCACACAGCAAGCTACGTCCTGCAAACTGCTACCACATGTGTAATGCCAGATGTAATCTATTTAAATGAAATGCTTTGATGGCAAAGTGGGCCGAGATCTCAGTGAAACACACAACGCAGTGCATTTACTTCAAAAGAAAAAAGGAATTATAGCTTGTAATGGATTAATATACTGTGGCTATTACAATAATGTCAGGGCTGAGTTCCAAGTTGTGTTTCATGTGATATTACAGATAGATTAGGCCTTTTTATTTTTATAAATATTAAAAAAAAAACAACAAAAAAAACACAGCAATAGTTATGTCAGGATAAATTTGGTTATAATACTTTAAAAACAATCAATCATCATTAGTCTATAAATTGGACAAAGCTAATGTGAAGATTCTGTTTGTCTGTTTTTTTTTCAACTAAAATACATTTGTTCTGTTTTTTTTTTTTTTTTTTAAACTAGGAAATAACATCTTGAGACTAAAAGACAGCGACAACCTAATTGTTTTAATTTTAGTAGAGCACATATCAGACAAAATCCAGCAACACTGTGTAACATTACAATTAGTGCTGGGACGAACACAGGGTTTTCATGTTCAGCTACTCGCTCATAATTCAAATATTCATTTGGATATTTGTTTGTATTTCAAAAAGTAATAAAAGCCATTATATCACTCTGAACAGTGAGACAGCATAACAGCAAGGACAGGGAGCGTGGCTGTGGCCCCTGTGTGTGTGCCTGTATTTTACAGGAAGACCTTACAATGGGTAACACAAAAACATCCCAGGAGTAAAGAATAAGTTGTGTAGGACTTACTTTACCCCAGTGAATTAACAACAAAACAAAGGATGCCAGTTAGCACTTAAACATTGTATTGTTTATTCCTGAAATAAATACTACAGAAAGCTGACAACACATTTTATTTACGTGTTTGTTTATTTATTTTTATTCCCTTCCATTGCCATTTCTTCACAGTAAGCAGTGGCCATCGACACGCTTTCATAAAGTAATAGCATGAGGTTTACTTGTGCCTTTTTGTAGCTGAACCAGCAAACGAAAACTGAAATTTAAATTTAAACACTTTCAAAACAAAACAAACGTGGAAATGCGCTGTAAAGTGAAGGGGAAAAAACTCACCGTTTTGGTTCTCATTTATTACACATTCCACATAACAGAAAGTTGCAACAAAATATCTATATATTATATACATTTAAAAATAACTACACAACATTTTCAGAAAGTTGGGCACTGTTTAAGCGAGGCATTTCAGAATGACATGCTTGCCTTTCTGTCCCATGAGATTCTGGCTCCCTCTAAAGCAGCACAATACATTTTTGTCCCAGATGGCTTTCCATAGAGAACACTATGTGTGCGCGCATATAATCTGGTTTGTTTTCTTTTTGCTGTCTAAAACTTTTAAGCAGAGGCTCGAGAGCTGCTGTGCTGATCCTGTGTTTCTTTTTATATATTAATCTCACATATCACACTGAGCTCTTTTCATTTGCCATTTTGTTAAACTGTCACGCAGATTCTCGTTAAGAGGTTAAATAAGTGCAAGGTATTTTTGTCATTTGCAGTGAATACGAACATCTGATTTTTGTATCCGAATACATGTCAAAAAATATTCATCTGAATGTTCGGATATTTGTCCCAGCACTAATTATAATGAGTTTTCATACAACAGTTTCATTTTCATACATCCTTTTCTTGAGTTTCTCGCACTGCTGTGCTGTATGTATCAAGTCTTCCAGATGGCCTACTCAGGGCAGTGTTCCAGTGTTCCAGGGCACACAGTGCCCTCCATAAGTACTGGGACAGTGAAGTCAAAAGTGCTATTTTTGCTGTACACTCAAGCAAGATGAAAATATGATTAAAAGATGAATATGAGGCAAAAGTACAGAATGCCACCTTTCATTTCTTGCGTTTACAATACATACATGTTTTACCAATTAAGAATAACAGCACTTTCAGAGTTCCAACCCCCCATTTTATGTGAGCGTAAGTATTGGGACAATTCAAGTTAAAGCAAATATAAGAAGTATAAAAGTTAGTATTTAGTCGCAAATCCCTTGCATGCAATAACAGCAGAGAGTCTGTGACCCATTGGCATCACCAAACTCTTGGTATCGTCCTTTGAGATGCTTTGCTAAGGCTTTACTGCAGCCACTTTCAGCTGTTGCTTGTGTAATGCAGCAGAGAGGGGGTTAATATCCTCCCTGCAGAAAACATGTACGTATGCACATTTTGTTAATTGTTTTATTATTAATTATCCCCTGCACCTGGTAGCTATTGTTAAATTAAACCCAGGTGCAGGGTATCTAAGAGAGGCAGCTAAACTGCTCTTAAACCAGGTCCACGGGTATCTAGATTTCTCTCCGTCTTCCTCCCCACTGCTCGGGGTGCTCTTTCCCTTTCTTCCTGAGGGAAGGCTCGAAGGTGGCTCTGCTCTTTTTCATTCCAGAGTCAAAAGAAAAGTAAGTCCATTTGTGTTCGGCAGGGACCCACAGCCAATCCAAGTGCACACCTGTTTGTGTGACAGGTAAACGGCTTAGCCGTCCTGTGTTAGTTAGGTTCCGGTGTGTTAGTTAGTGCTCTGAATAGGAGCTAGGTGTTTTGTTTAGTTTATTTTGTTTGTATTTTGTTTTGGGTGTGTATTAAAAGTAGCGCGTAAGCATTTAAACTCCATTTCTGGTGTCCTGGGTCTAAATTAAAGGGGCAACGAACCGTGTGAGTGGCAGGATCAGTTGCACTTGTTTTGGGGAGTTTCTGAGCAATTTTGACTTCACTGTCCCAATACTTATGTGTGTGTGTGTGTGTGTGTGTGTGTGTGTGTGTATATATATATATATATATATATACACACACACACACACACACACACACACACACACACACACACACACACACACAGACGTGCTCAAATTTGTTGGTACCCCTCCACAAAAAACGAAGAATGCATAATCTCAATTAACTTGAAACTGCAAAAGTAATTGGCATTCACCATTGTTTATTCCATATTTAACAGAAATCAGACTTTGCTTTTGATTTTTTATTCAACATAATATTGTAAATAATAAAACAAATGAAAATGGCATGAATAAAAATGATGGGACCGCTAACGTAATATTTTGTGCACAACCTTTAGAGGCAATCACTGCAATCAAACATTTTCTGTAGCTCTCAATGAGACTTCTGCACCTGTTAACAGGTAGTTTAGCCCACTCTTCCTGAGTAAACTGCTCCAGCTGTCTCAGGTTTGATGGGTGCCTTCTCCAGACTGCACGTTTCAGCTCTTTCCATAGATGTTCGATAGGATTCAGATCAGGACTCATAGAAGGCCACTTCAGAATAGTCCAATGTTTTGTTCTTATCCATTCTTGGGTGCTTTTAGCTGTGTGTTTTGGGTCATTATCCTGTTGGAGGACCCATGTCCTGCGACTGAGACAGAGCTTTCTGACACTGGGCAGTACGTTTCGCTCCAGAATGCCTTGATAGTCTTGAGATTTCATTGTGCCCTGCACAGATTCAAGGCACCCTGTGCCAGGCACAGCAAAGCAAAACATAACCAAACCTCCTCCATGTTTCACTGTATACATGATAAAATAGCTTTTAATTTCATCACTTTTCAGGAGGAATGAAGCATTATTTCAATGAGCTGTAAGGGTACCAACAAATGTGAGCATGTCTGTGTGTATATATGTATATATTTTTTTTCTTCCAGGACATCCTTGTACTTGGCTTGATTCATGCCAAAGCTGCCCGATTCCAGCCTTGCTGAAGCACCCTCAGATCACCACCAATCCTCCACCACATTTCACAGTGGGTGCGAGACACTGTGGCTTGTAGACCTCTCCAGGTCTCCATCTAACCATTAGACGACCAGGTGGTGGCAAAGCTAAAAATTGGACTCATCTGGGGGTGCTTCAGCAAGGCTGGAATTGGGCAGATTTGTCTTTGTGAAGGGTGCATGAATCAAGCCAAGTACAAGGTTGTCCTGGAAGAAAACTTGCTTCCTTCTGCTCTAACAATGTTCCCCAACTCTGAGGATTGGTTTTTCCAGCAGGACAATGCTCCATGCCACACAGCCAGGTCAATCAAGGTGTGGATGAAGAACCACCAGATCAATACCTTGTCATGGCCAGCCCAATCTCCAGACCTGAACCCCATTGAAAACCTCTGGAATGTAATCAAGAGGAAGATGGATGGTCAAAAGCCATCAAACAAAGCCGAGCTGCTTGAATTTTTGCGCCAGGTGTGGCATAAAGTCACCCAACATCAATGTGAAAGACTGGTGGAGAGCATGCCAAGACGCATGAAAGCTGTGATTGAAAATCAGGGTTATTCCACCAAATATTGATTTCTGAACTCTTCCTAAGTTAAAACATTAGTATTGTGTTGTTTAAAAATTAATATGAACTTATTTTCTTTGCATTATTCGAGGTCTGACAACACTGCATCTTTTTTTGTTATTTTGACCAGTTGTCATTTTCTGCAAACAAATGCTCTAAATGACAATATTTTTGTTTGGAATTTGGGAGGAATGTTGTCAGTAGTTTATAGAATAAAACAAAAATGTTCATTTTACCCAAACACATACCTATAAATACTAAAACCAGAGAAACTGATAATTTTGCAGTGGTCTCTTAATCTTTTCCAGAGCTGTATGTACACACACACACACACACACACACACACACACACACACACACACTTAGTATAGGAAGGAACACTCTCTCCGCGTATAGGGAACCTTCGGGGGACTAAGGGAACACTCTTGTGGTGAAACTGATTTTTCCCCCCATTGTAAATGCTCCGGCTAAAGGAACAAGAACTTCGCTTAAAAGATCACCTCCTTGGCATAGACAGCCATTCGTTCACAATGGATACAGCACTGCATTGTAAAAAAAGTAATCGCGAGAGTGTCTTGAGGGACACTGATTGGTTTATCGAATCTTTCCAAAACCGCTGTCATATAATTTAATTGTTTTGCATTTTGATTTCCACGAGTGCACCTCATCCCTACAAAATGGCATGTAAACAAAGGGCAAAATGCTCTACTGTTACTCCACAATATGGGAAATCCAGAAAGAGGGTATTTGGTATGATTGAATTAAACCGAATATTAAGCCATATGTGTTTAAATTGTGTTCCTTTTAAATTCAGTGTCAATGTACCTTCTCTTTCTTGAGAAGTTGCAGCAATCTTTTGATTTTTTCATTTCATATCAGCTTTACAAACAACCCTTGTTCTGGATTTATTTGTAAAATAACCAAAAAACGTTTCACTGTATTTGGTAAAATGAAAATGTCCTTTATTTGCGTGTGTTGCAATCTGGCTTCCTTATATTTCTCAGAGCAGCATTCAATCTAGAAATGTTTTACAATCCGACGCCCTTGTATTTCTCATCTGAGCAGCATTCAATTTAGAAACTTATTACTGACATTTTATTTGATCAAGAGTTAGGCTGGCAACTAAAACTGTCCTATTACATGTAGCATTCCTAGTAAGACCATTGCTTTCTGCTTTGTGTTTCGTAAATTTCAGGTATTTCCCCAAAATGTCCTAAAAAGCTGCTGAATGACAGGGACTTTTTCTGAAGTTTAAACATAGTATGTTCTCACATACTAAACGGGAAAGGAAACCCATTGTCTAGTTATCCTCCGCAAATCAAAGAAAGCAAGCCTCAAAACTTTCAAATAAACATTCTGTGCAGATTTACATGAAAACAGCAATTTCAGACAATAGATATAGTTATCAGAAAAAAGTGCTAAGTTGCAAAACCGTCCGACCCAGCCGACCGTTGCAGTCAGTGACCGACCTGTGACCCCCTCAATCTTGGTTTCCTATACTCGTCATGTGAATAATCAGAATCTGTACCTGCTGAGAAAGCATACTCACTTCTTTCTTACCACAACTTCATCGATGATGTAAAACCACCACTTCCGCGACAGACCACAAACTGGAAGGTTTCTCATGGGAACCTTTTGAACTCTCTACCTTGCTTCTTATTCTCAGACAAACAGACTCTTCTCTATTACACAGTTACAAAGCTCAGTACAGTACGCGCTGTTGCTGGTAAAATTGTACACACCGTATGGCTGTTGGTCTAATTTTATTAATTTTATGTGTTTTATTGTGTGTAATAATGTTTATGATCTTAATACTATATCTACCAGAAATATATCGTGCTTTTGTTAATAATTTTGATACATTTTATACAGAATACCAGTAGAAGTTGCCTGTAAGATGAATAAGGGTTCAGAGGTCATGGGCCTGGATTCACTAGTTTGAAGCCATGTAGCCTAGAGTGCTTATTTAATTGGCCTGTTAAAGAAAATCGAGATATTCTGAATGAACATAAAACAGTGCGGTTCTAGGGCGAGGGGTCAAAACACTTTTTGTTTGCAGTTAAACTTAAATACAAACAGAACAGTCGACTGTCCACTTTTAACAGTTACAACATGATGTGTCATAGGATTCACTGGAGCGATCTAGCTGTGTCAGAGTTGTGTGCATCTATTCAGCAACAGTAATGGGAATGGTGCCAGTATTCAGTGACTTCAGAGATACACTAGAGCAGGTGCCCATTCAACTTCACAGAGACAATACAGCAGGTGCCCATTCAACTTCACAGAGACATTAGAACTTCAAAACTAAGGCTACCAACCCTTCAAAACTGAAGCTACCAACCCTTCAAATCTGAGATACAACCATTCAAAATGGAGGCTACTAATCGTCAAAACCGAAGCTACCAACCCTTCAAAACCGAAGCTACAAACCTTCAAAATTGAAGTTACTAAGCTATCAACCCTTCAAAACTGAAGCTACCAACCTTTCAAAACGGAGGCTACCAACCCGTCAAAACTGAAGCTACCAACCCTTCAAAACTGAGGCTACCAACCCTTCAAAAATGAAGCAACCATCCTTCAAAACGGAAGCTACCAACCCTTCAAAACCCAAGCTACCAACCCTTCAAAACTGAGCTACCAACCCTTCAAAACTGAGGTACCAACCCAACCCTTCAAAACCCAAGCTACCAACCCTTCAAAACCCAAGCTACC
This sequence comes from Polyodon spathula, assembly GCF_017654505.1. Classification (NCBI taxonomy): domain Eukaryota; kingdom Metazoa; phylum Chordata; class Actinopteri; order Acipenseriformes; family Polyodontidae; genus Polyodon; species Polyodon spathula. The sequence goes on along the minus strand of NC_054538.1, from coordinate 77,032,369 downwards.
AACCCTTCAAAACCCAAGCTACCAACCATTCAAAACTGAAGCTACCAACCCTTCAAAACTGAAGTTACCAAGCTACCAACCCTTCAAATCTGAGCTACCAACCCTTCAAAACCCAAGCTACCAACCCTTCAAAACCCAAGCTACCAACCCTTCAAAACCCAAGCTACCAACCCTTCAAAACCCAAGCTACCAAGCTTCCAACCCTTCAAAACTGAGCTACCAACCCTTCAAAACTGAAGCTACCAACCCTTCAAAACTGAAGCTACCAACCCTTCAAAACCACCAACCCTTCAAAACTGAAGCTACCAACCCTTCAAAACTTCAAAACTACCAACCCTTCAAAACCCAAGCTACCAACCCTTCAAAACCCAAGCTACCAACCCTTCAAAACCCAAGCTACCAACCCTTCAAAACCCAAGCTACCAACCCTTCAAAACCCAAGCTACCAACCCTTCAAAACCCAAGCTACCAACCCTTCAAAACCCAAGCTACCAACCCTTCAAAACCCAAGCTACCAACCCTTCAAAACCCAAGCTACCAACCCTTCAAAACCCAAGCTACCAACCCTTCAAAACGCAAGCTACCAACCCTTCAAAACTGAGGCTACCAACCCTTCAAAACCCAAGCTACCAACCCTTCAAAACCCAAGCTACCAACCCTTCAAAACCCAAGCTACCAACCCTTCAAAACTGAGGCTACCAACCCTTCAAAACTGAAGCTACCAACCCTTCAAAACTGAAGCTACCAACCCTTCAAAACCCAAGCTACCAACCCTTCAAAACCCCAACCCTTCAAAACTACCAACCCTTCAAAACCCAAGCTACCAACCCTTCAAAACCCAAGCTACCAACCCTTCAAAACTGAAGCTACCAACCCTTCAAAACTGAGGCTACCAACCCTTCAAAACTGAGGCTACCAACCCTTCAAAACTGAAGCTACCAACCCTTCAAAACTGAAGCTACCAACCCTTCAAAACTGAAGCTACCAACCCTTCAAAACTGAAGCTACCAACCCTTCAAAACCCAAGCTACCAACCCTTCAAAACCCAAGCTACCAACCCTTCAAAACCCAAGCTACCAACCCTTCAAAACTGAAGCTACCAACCCTTCAAAACCCAGGCTACCAACCCTTCAAAACCCAAGCTACCAACCCTTCAAAACCCAAGCTACCAACCCTTCAAAACCCAAGCTACCAACCCTTCAAAACCCTACCAACCCTTCAAAACCCAAGCTACCAACCCTTCAAAACCCAAGCTACCAACCCTTCAAAACCCAAGCTACCAACCCTTCAAAACCCAAGCTACCAACCCTTCAAAACCCAACCCTTCAAAACCTACCAACCCTTCAAAACTGAAGCACCAGCTACCAACCCTTCAAAACCCAAGCTACCAACCCTTCAAAACCCAAGCTACCAACCCTTCAAAACCCAAGCTACCAACCCTTCAAAACCCAAGCTACCAACCCTTCAAAACCCAAGCTACCAACCCTTCAAAACTGAAGCTACCAACCCTTCAAAACTGAGGCTACCAACCCTTCAAAACTGAGGCTACCAACCCTTCAAAACTGAAGCTACCAACCCTTCAAAACCCAAGCTACCAACCCTTCAAAACCCAAGCTACCAACCCTTCAAAACCCAAGCTACCAACCCTTCAAAACCCAAGCTACCAACCCTTCAAAACCCAAGCTACCAACCCTTCAAAACTGAGGCTACCAACCCTTCAAAACTGAGGCTACCAACCCTTCAAAACTGAAGCTACCAACCCTTCAAAACTGAGGCTACCAACCCTTCAAAACTGAAGCTACCAACCCTTCAAAACTGAAGCTACCAACCCTTCAAAACCCAAGCTACCAACCCTTCCAAACCCAAGCTACCAACCCTTCAAAACTGAAGCTACCAACCCTTCAAAACTGAAGCTACCAACCCTTCAAAACTGAGGCTACCAACCCTTCAAAACTGAAGCTACCAACCCTTCAAAACCCAACTACCAACCCTTCAAAACTGAAGCTACCAACCCTTCAAAACTGAAGCTACCAACCCTTCAAAACCCAAGCTACCAACCCTTCAAAACCCAAGCTACCAACCCTTCAAAACCCAAGCTACCAACCCTTCAAAACCCAAGCTACCAACCCTTCAAAACTGAAGCTACCAACCCTTCAAAACTGAAGCTACCAACCCTTCAAAACTGCTACCAACCCTTCAAAACCCTTCAAAACCCAAGCTACCAACCCTTCAAAACCCAAGCTACCAACCCTTCAAAACCCAAGCTACCAACCCTTCAAAACTGAAGCTACCAACCCTTCAAAACTGCTACCAACCCTTCAAAACTGAGGCTACCAACCCTTCAAAACTGAGGCTACCAACCCCTTCAAAACCCAAGCTACCAACCCTTCAAAACCCAAGCTACCAACCCTTCAAAACCCAAGCTACCAACCCTTCAAAACCCAAGCTACCAACCCTTCAAAACCCAAGCTACCAACCCTTCAAAACCCAAGCTACCAACCCTTCAAAACCCAGAGGCTACCACCAAAACCTACCAACCCTTCAAAACTGAAGCTACCAACCCTTCAAAACTGAAGCTACCAACCCTTCAAAACTGAAGCTACCAACCCTTCAAAACTGAAGCTACCAACCCTTCAAAACTGAAGCTACCAACCCTTCAAAACTGAGGCTACCAACCCTTCAAAACTGAAGCTACCAACCCTTCAAAACAGAGGCTACCAACCCTTCAAAACTGAAGTTACTACCAACCCTTCAAAACTGAAGCTACCAACCCTTCAAAACCCAAGCTACCAACCCTTCAAAACCCAAGCTACCAACCCTTCAAAACTGAAGCTACCAACCCTTCAAAACTGAAGCTACCAACCCTTCAAAACTGACCAACCCTTCAAAACTAAGCTACCAACCCTTCAAAACTGAAGCTACCAACCCTTCAAAACTGAAGCTACCAACCCTTCAAAACTGAAGCTACCAACCCTTCAAAACTGAAGCTACCAACCCTTCAAAACCCAAGCTACCAACCCTTCAAAACCCAAGCTACCAACCCTTCAAAACTGAAGCTACCAACCCTTCAAAACGGAAGCTACCAACCCTTCAAAACTGAAGCTACCAACCCTTCAAAACTGAAGCTAAGCTACCAACCCTTCAAAACCCAAGCCAACCCTAAAACCAACTACCTTCAAAACCCAAGCTACCAACCCTTCAAAACTGAAGCTACCAACCCTTCAAAACTGAAGCTACCAACCCTTCAAAACTGAAGCTACCAACCCTTCAAAACTGAAGCTACCATCCCTTCAAAACTGAGGCTAACCAACCCTTCAAAACCCAAGCTACCAACCCTTCAAAACTGAGGCTACCAACCCTTCAAAACTGAAGCTACCAACCCTTCAAATCTGAAGCTACCAACCCTTCAAAACTGAAGCTACCATCCTTCAAAACTGAGGCTACCAACCCTTCAAAACCCAAGCTACCAACCCTTCAAAACTGAGGCTACCAACCCTTCAAAACTGAAGCTACCAACCCTTCAAAACTGAGGCTACCAACCCTTCAAAACTGAAGCTACCAACCCTTCAAAACTAAGGCTACCAATTTTTTCCGAGGCACTACCAACCCTTCTGGTTTGGAAACTGAAGATTTTATCTTCAAATACCAACCCTTCAAAACTGAGGCTACCAACCCTTCAAAACTGAGGCTACCAATCCTTCAAAACCGAAGCTACCAACCCTTCAAAACTGAAGCTACCAACCAACCCTTCAAAACCCAAGCTACCAACCCTTCAAAACCCAAGCTACCAACCCTTCAAAACTGAAGCTACCAACCCTTCAAAACCCAAGCTACCAACCCTTCAAAACCCAAGCTACCAACCCTTCAAAACCCAAGCTACCAACCCTTCAAAACCCAAGCTACCAACCCTTCAAAACCCAAGCTACCAACCCTTCAAAACCCAAGCTACCAACCCTTCAAAACCCAAGCTACCAACCCTTCAAAACCCAAGCTACCAACCCTTCAAAACTGAAGCTACCAACCCTTCAAAACTGAAGCTACCAACCCTTCAAAACTGAAGCTACCAACCCTTCAAAACTGAGGCTACCAACCCTTCAAAACCCAAGCTACCAACCCTTCAAAACTGAAGCTACCAACCCTTCAAAACTGAAGCTACCAACCCTTCAAAACTGAGGCTACCAACCCTTCAAAACTGAAGCTACCAACCCTTCAAAACTGAAGCTACCAACCCTTCAAAACCCAAGCTACCAACCCTTCAAAACCCAAGCTACCAACCCTTCAAAACCCAAGCTACCAACCCTTCAAAACCCAAGCTACCAACCCTTCAAAACCCAAGCTACCAACCCTTCAAAACTGAAGCTACCAACCCTTCAAAACTGAAGCTACCAACCCTTCAAAACTGAAGCTACCAACCCTTCAAATCTTCAACCAACCCTTCAAAACCCAACCTACCAACCCTTCAAAACCCAAGCTACCAACCCTTCAAAACCCAGGCTACCAACCCTTCAAAACTGAAGCTACCAACCCTTCAAAACTGAAGCTACCAACCCTTCAAAACTGGCAAACCAACCCTTCAAAACTGAAGCTACCAACCCTTCAAAACTGAAGCTACCAACCCTTCAAAACCCAAGCTACCAACCCTTCAAAACCCAAGCTACCAACCCTTCAAAACTGAAGCTACCAACCCTTCAAAACTGAAGCTACCAACCCTTCAAAACTGAAGCTACCAACCCTTCAAAACTGAAGCTACCAACCCTTCAAAACCCAAGCTACCAACCCTTCAAAACCCAAGCTACCAACCCTTCAAAACTGAAGCTACCAACCCTTCAAAACTGAAGCTACCAACCCTTCAAAACTGAGGCTACCAACCCTTCAAAACTGAAGCTACCAACCCTTCAAAACTGAAGCTACCAACCCTTCAAAACCCTGCAAAACGAAGGCTAACCAACCTTCAAAACTGGGGTTGGGACCAACCCTTCAAAACGGAAGCTACCACTCTTCAAAACTTCGATACCAAACCCTTCAAAACCTGAAGCTACCAACCTTCAAAAAGTGGAAGCTACCAAACCTTCAAAAACTGAAGCTACCAAACCTTCAAAATGGATTAGTTTTGATCTCCGAAGCTACCAACCATGGTGTGGGTTGGGAAGTTTTGGTTCGTGGATTCAAAAACTGAAGCTGACCAACCCTTCAAAACTGAGCTACGAACCCTATCAAAACGTCTGAGGGTACCAACCCACAACCCTTCAAAACGCAAGCTACCAACCCTTCAAAACCCAAGCTACCAACCCTTCAAAACTGAAGCTACCAACCCTTCAAAACTGAAGCTACCAACCCTTCAAAACCCAAGCTACCAACCCTTCAAAACCCAAGCTACCAACCCTTCAAAACCCAAGCTACCAACCCTTCAAAACCCAAGCTACCAACCCTTCAAAACCCAAGCTACCAACCCTTCAAAACTGAAGCTACCAACCCTTCAAAACTGAAGCTACCAACCCTTCAAAACCCAAGCTACCAACCCTTCAAAACCCAAGCTACCAACCCTTCAAAACCCAAGCTACCAACCCTTCAAAACTGAGGCTACCAACCCTTCAAAACCCAAGCTACCAACCCTTCAAAACCCAAGCTACCAACCCTTCAAAACCCAAGCTACCAACCCTTCAAAACTGAAGCTACCAACCCTTCAAAACTGAAGCTACCAACCCTTCAAAACCCAAGCTACCAACCCTTCAAAACTGAGGCTACCAACCCTTCAAAACTGAAGCTACCAACCCTTCAAAACTGAAGCTACCAACCCTTCAAAACTGAGGCTACCAACCCTTCAAAACCCAAGCTACCAACCCTTCAAAACTGAAGCTACCAACCCTTCAAAACTGAAGCTACCAACCCTTCAAAACCCAAGCTACCAACCCTTCAAAACTGAAGCTACCAACCCTTCAAAACCCAAGCTACCAACCCTTCAAAACCCAAGCTACCAACCCTTCAAAACTGAGGCTACCAACCCTTCAAAACTGAAGCTACCAACCCTTCAAAACTGAAGCTACCAACCCTTCAAAACTGAGGCTACCAACCCTTCAAAACTGAAGCTACCAACCCTTCAAAACTGAAGCTACCAACCCTTCAAAACTGAAGCTACCAACCCTTCAAAACTGAAGCTACCAACCCTTCAAAACCCAAGCTACCAACCCTTCAAAACCCAAGCTACCAACCCTTCAAAACCCAAGCTACCAACCCTTCAAAACCCAAGCTACCAACCCTTCAAAACTGAAGCTACCAACCCTTCAAAACCCAAGCTACCAACCCTTCAAAACCCAAGCTACCAACCCTTCAAAACCCAAGCTACCAACCCTTCAAAACCCAAGCTACCAACCCTTCAAAACTGAAGCTACCAACCCTTCAAAACTGAAGCTACCAACCCTTCAAAACCCAAGCTACCAACCCTTCAAAACTGAGGCTACCAACCCTTCAAAACCCAAGCTACCAACCCTTCAAAACCCAAGCTACCAACCCTTCAAAACCCAAGCTACCAACCCTTCAAAACCCAAGCTACCAACCCTTCAAAACCCAAGCTACCAACCCTTCAAAACTGAAGCTACCAACCCTTCAAAACCCAAGCTACCAACCCTTCAAATCTGAAGCTACCAACCCTTCAAAACCCAAGCTACCAACCCTTCAAAACCCAAGCTACCAACCCTTCAAAACCCAAGCTACCAACCCTTCAAAACCCAAGCTACCAACCCTTCAAAACTGAAGCTACCAACCCTTCAAAACTGAGGCTACCAACCCTTCAAAACGGAGGCTACCAACCCTTCAAAACTGAAGCTACCAACCCTTCAAAACTGAGGCTACCAACCCTTCAAAACTGAAGCTACCAACCCTTCAAAACCTACAAGCTACCAACCCTTCAAAACCCAAGCTACCAACCCTTCAAAACTGAAGCTACCAACCCTTCAAAACCCACCAACCTACCAACCCTTCAAAACCCAAGCTACCAACCCTTCAAAACTGAGGCTACCAACCCTTCAAAACTGAAGCTACCAACCCTTCAAAACTGAAGCTACCAACCCTTCAAAACTGAAGCTACCAACCCTTCAAAACTGAAGCTACCAACCCTTCAAAACTGAAGCTACCAACCCTTCAAAACTGAGGCTACCAACCCTTCAAAACCCAAGCTACCAACCCTTCAAAACCCAAGCTACCAACCCTTCAAAACTGAAGCTACCAACCCTTCAAAACTGAAGCTACCAACCCTTCAAATCTGAACCAACCCTTCAAAACCCAAGCTACCAACCCTTCAAAACCCAAGCTACCAACACTGAACAAAACCCAAGCTACCAACCCTTCAAAACCCAAGCTACCAACCCTTCAAAACCCAAGCTACCAACCCTTCAAAACTGAAGCTACCAACCCTTCAAAACTGAAGCTACCAACCCTTCAAAACCCAAGCTACCAACCCTTCAAAACCCAAGCTACCAACCCTTCAAAACAACCAACCCTTCAAAACTGCTACCAACCCTTCAAAACCCAAGCTACCAACCCTTCAAAACTGAAGCTACCAACCCTTCAAAACTGAGGCCAACCCTTCAAAACCCAACCTACCAACCCTTCAAAACTGAAGCTACCAACCCTTCAAAACCCAAGCTACCAACCCTTCAAAACCCAAGCTACCAACCCTTCAAAACCCAAGCTACCAACCCTTCAAAACTGAAGCTACCAACCCTTCAAAACTGAAGCTACCAACCCTTCAAAACTGAGGCTACCAACCCTTCAAAACTGAGGCTACCAACCCTTCAAAACCCAGGCTACCAACCCTTCAAAACTGAAGCTACCAACCCTTCAAAACTGAAGCTACCAACCCTTCAAAACCCAAGCTACCAACCCTTCAAAACTGAAGCTACCAACCCTTCAAAACTGAGGCTACCAACCCTTCAAAACTGAAGCTACCAACCCTTCAAAACTGAAGCTACCAACCCTTCAAAACTGAAGCTACCAACCCTTCAAAACTGAAGCTACCAACCCTTCAAAACTGAAGCTACCAACCCTTCAAAACTGAAGCTACCAACCCTTCAAAACTGAAGCTACCAACCCTTCAAAACTGAAGCTACCAACCCTTCAAAACTGAAGCTACCAACCCTTCAAAACCCAAGCTACCAACCCTTCAAAACCCAAGCTACCAACCCTTCAAAACCCAAGCTACCAACCCTTCAAAACCCAAGCTACCAACCCTTCAAAACTGAAGCTACCAACCCTTCAAAACTGAGGCTACCAACCCTTCAAAACCCAAGCTACCAACCCTTCAAAACCCAAGCTACCAACCCTTCAAAACCCAAGCTACCAACCCTTCAAAACCCAAGCTACCAACCCTTCAAAACCCAAGCTACCAACCCTTCAAAACTGAAGCTACCAACCCTTCAAAACTACCAACCCTTCAAAACTGAAGCTACCAACCCTTCAAAACTGAAGCTACCATCCCTTCAAAACTGAGGCTACCAACCCTTCAAAACCCAAGCTACCAACCCTTCAAAACTGAAGCTACCAACCCTTCAAAACTGAAGCTACCAACCCTTCAAAACTGAGGCCCAACCCTTCAAAACTGAAGCTACCAACCCTTCAAAATCCAGGCTACCAACCTTCAAAACTGAGGCTACCAACCCTTTAAAACTGAGGCTACCAACCCTTCAAAACTGAAGCTACCAACCCTTCAAAACTGAAGCTACCAACCCTTCAAAACCCAAGCTACCAACCCTTCAAAACCCAAGCTACCAACCCTTCAAAACCCAAGCTACCAACCCTTCAAAACCCAAGCTACCAACCCTTCAAAACCCAAGCTACCAACCCTTCAAAACCCAAGCTACCAACCCTTCAAAACCCAAGCTACCAACCCTTCAAAACCCAAGCTACCAACCCTTCAAAACCCAAGCTACCAACCCTTCAAAACTGAAGCTACCAACCCTTCAAAACTGAAGCTACCAACCCTTCAAAACTGAAGCTACCAACCCTTCAAAACCCAAGCTACCAACCCTTCAAAACCCAAGCTACCAACCCTTCAAAAACCCTTCAAAACTGCTACCAACCCTTCAAAACTGAAGCTACCAACCCTTCAAATCTGAGGCTACCAACCCTTCAAAACCCTACCAACCCTTCAAAACCCAAGCTACCAACCCTTCAAAACCCAAGCTACCAACCCTTCAAAACCCAAGCTACCAACCCTTCAAAACCCAAGCTACCAACCCTTCAAAACCCAAGCTACCAACCCTTCAAAACTGAAGCTACCAACCCTTCAAAACCACCAACCCTTCAAAACCCAAGCTACCAACCCTTCAAAACCCAAGCTACCAACCCTTCAAAACCAACTACCAACCCTTCAAAACTGAAGCTACCAACCCTTCAAAACTGAAGCTACCAACCCTTCAAAACTGAAGCTACCAACCCTTCAAAACTGAAGCTACCAACCCTTCAAAACTGAGGCTACCAACCCTTCAAAACTGAAGCTACCAACCCTTCAAAACTGAGGCTACCAACCCTTCAAATCTGAGGTACCAACCCAACCCTTCAAAACCCAAGCTACCAACCCTTCAAAACCCAAGCTACCAACCCTTCAAAACCCAAGCTACCAACCCTTCAAAACTGAAGCTACCAACCCTTCAAAACTGAAGCTACCAACCCTTCAAAACCCAAGCTACCAACCCTTCAAAACCCAAGCTACCAACCCTTCAAAACCCAAGCTACCAACCCTTCAAAACCCAAGCTACCAACCCTTCAAAACCCAAGCTACCAACCCTTCAAAACCCAAGCTACCAACCAAAACCCAAGCTACCAACCCTTACTGAGGCTACCAACCCTTCAAAACTGAAGCTACCAACCCTTCAAAACCCAAGCTACCAACCCTTCAAAACCCAAGCTACCAACCCTTCAAAACCCAAGCTACCAACCCTTCAAAACCCAAGCTACCAACCCTTCAAAACCCAGGCTACCAACCCTTCAAAACCCAGGCTACCAACCCTTCAAAACTGAGGCTACCAACCCTTCAAAACTGAGGCTACCAACCCTTCAAAACTGAAGCTACCAACCCTTCAAAACTGAAGCTACCAACCCTTCAAAACTGAGCTACCAACCCTTCAAAACCCAAGCTACCAACCCTTCAAAACCCAAGCTACCAACCCTTCAAAACCCAAGCTACCAACCCTTCAAAACTGAAGCTACCAACCCTTCAAAACTGAAGCTACCAACCTTCAAAACTGAAGCTACCAACCCTTCAAATCTGAGCTACCAACCCTTCAAAACTGAAGCTACCAACCCTTCAAAACTGAAGCTACCAACCCTTCAAAACTGAAGCTACCAACCCTTCAAAACTGAAGCTACCAACCCTTCAAAACTGAAGCTACCAACCCTTCAAAACTGAAGCTACCAACCCTTCAAAACTGAGGCTACCAACCCTTCAAAACCCAAACCCTTCAAAACTGAAGCTACCAACCCTTCAAAACCCAAGCTACCAACCCTTCAAAACCCAAGCTACCAACCCTTCAAAACTAAGGATACCAACCCTTCAAAACTGAGGCTACCAGCCCTTCAAATCTGAGGTACCAACCCAACCCTTCAAAACCCAAGCTACCAACCCTTCAAAACCCAAGCTACCAACCCTTCAAAACCCAAGCTACCAACCCTTCAAAACCCAAGCTACCAACCCTTCAAAACTGAGGCTACCAACCCTTCAAAACCCAAGCTACCAACCCTTCAAAACCCAAGCTACCAACCCTTCAAAACCCAAGCTACCAACCCTTCAAAACCCAAGCTACCAACCCTTCAAAACCCAAGCTACCAACCCTTCAAAACCCAAGCTACCAACTTCAAAACCCAAGCTACCAACCCTTCAAAACTGAGGCTACCAACCCTTCAAAACGGAGGCTACCAACCCTTCAAAACTGAAGCTACCAACCCTTCAAAACTGAGGCTACAAACCTTCAAAACGGAGGCTATATATACTATTATGCCGGGATTCAATTACTAATTAATTATTCACTTGAATCCCAGCACGTAAAATAAGCTGTGCAAAACTGTGCTACACAGACCAATTTATATTCTGTGCACCAATACATATACACCACACGCAACACATAATACAAAATACACACAGGGGCACAGCACACATGTGATTGAAGCTTTATTTTAGAAATGGTCTGTTACTGTTGGACCCGACTTAGATAAGATCATTACACAGCAGCCACTTGACCTGTACATGTTCTACAATGTGTTCAGTTGTGTTACTGTTCTTTTTACTTGTTTATATATAGCCTGTGCTTTCATGGTCAATAAAGAACAGTGTAACTGAGTGCAGTCAAAACACACACATATACAAACTATAGGCTGTCACCCACAAATACAGAAATAACTTTTTTTTTTCTTTTTTTTACACTGCAGTTATACCATTCTTTAGCTGTGTAGAAAGGACATTATTATTGCATTTGAATTATTACTCAATTTAAAAAATGTGTACTCAACAGTGCAACTCACTGACAGTGAAACTTAACTGATGCAGATTATGACATTATCATTTACATTTCATTACAAAATGTTAGCCTTCACAAAAGAGCTCTCTAGGATTGCACCCATGTTATCGCAATTAAATATCTGGTGCAGCAGATAACAGCACATATAAAAGGTGTCAAGATTAGCATATGAAAGGTTGCCTTCTGTAAATGACAGAAAAAACCTTTAAACAAATTATAAAATAAGCTGGTTAAAAACGGACCCCTTTTGGTTTTGCAATGTTATTCATTGTCTCACTGTAAATATTCAAAAACAGGGAAAATAAAATTATCATAGCAATCTATACAGTGTCTAGTGTTTACAATGATTAGTCTGGCAGAAAACACAGACAATTGTTACAAATCCCTTTGACTCAATATATCACCAGGAAAAGTTGACTCATACTCTTCAGCCATGTGATCAAACTCCACAAATGAATATCTCTATTAACTAGTTTCAGTCCCTCATTATCCATGTCCAGTTTCATCCCGGGGTTCATGTTCTAAGCATTTAATTAAAATTAACATGTCTGCTAGTGACAGCTCTAGTAGCTCAGTACTGACCTCCCTTCGTGTGACCTTACTGAATACACAGGGCTTGAATTTCATTTTTGTGTGCTGGAGAGATTTTCCCCAATGCTGCAGCCAATGGGGGGGATTCTTGCCTGTTTTTCACTATTTTCATTTATTTACTGGATAGTTTGTAGTGCATGCATGTGACATATCAAATGAAAGGCCAAAAAACTTCCTTCAGCAGCACTACATTGGCTCCCAATGAGGTCTAGGATTGATTTTAAGGTCTTACTCTTAACCTATAAAGCCCTGAATGGTCTGGCCCCATCATACTTAAAGGGATCTTTCAGTCCCTTATATTCCTGGGCAGCCTTTCCGATCCTAAGATGCTGAGCTGTTCACTGTCCCAAGGGCTTTTAAGAAAAACACAGGTGGTAGAGCACTCTCCCTGGCTCTGTAAGAGATAGAGGGTTCAGTTGCAGAGCCCCTGTACTGTGGATCACTTTTCCTGGCTCTGTAAGAGATAGAGGGTTCAGTTGTAGGGCCCCTGCACTGTGGAGCGCTCTCCATGGCTCTATAAGAGAGTCTTCAACCATTGCAATTTTTAAGTCAAGATTAAAAACCTATTTTTATGATCTATAATTTCCATTTCCATTTCAATCTGTCATTTTTATTTTACTGTTTTTAATTTTCTAGTTTTATTTGTTATTGTTTGTATGCACTACAGTTTTATTGCAGTTTTTTTGCAATTGTATTGATCTTCTGAACTGTTGTTTTCTGTTAAGCGCTTTGAGATGGTTCTGCCATGAAAGGCGCTATATAAATAAAAGTTTGATTTGATTTTATCTTTTCTGTGTTTAACAGTTACGATAGCTTCCTTCTGCATTTCATCATCGGTGCTGGTTGAACACCATGATAATTTTATAAAAACATATGTAACAAGGACAGACAAAATCCCAAATTTGAAAAAGAAAGTTTTTTAAAGTTTCTAATTATTTTATAATAAGTATAGGTTATAATCACGATTTTAATTTTGGCTAAGGGCAGAATAAGAAATGCATCGGCTACATTACAATACATATTTATATAGTACTGGGATCTCAATAACGTCAATTAGATGTTTTGTTAATTACTATACCTATATGCAATATTTGTTACTGTATATTGGATATTAATCCATAAAACTGATAAACTAAAATCTTTAGATGGTTTGTTTAAAGTCTAGTTATTTTCAGCTGGTAGTTCTTGCAGTCCTTGTAACGTATGTAACAGGAGACAGACACAGTTAAGAAAACAGTTAAGTTTGTCCCAGTTACAAATAAAACCCTCCATAAAGCTGTATAAACCCAGACATCTATTATTAAGCCTAATATTAATAATAACTGCATTATTCCAGCAAAGGCAGCGAGGAGTAAGACCTGGGACTTGAAATAGGAATGGCGTGCTTGTGACTTTAAGACAATGACATTGCTTTCCCCTCAGCTCGTGGAGAGCCGTCCTCGGAGGGGACACTGAGCCGATCGGCAAAAATGAAGAGAAAGATAGAGGTTACACTGGAGAAGACTAGAAGTCGCCCCGACTAACAAGGAACGCCTACGCTTCGGGAAATCGACACAGTCAGACCTCAGAGACACAGCCACGTGGGGCGACAGGAATTCTGAAAAGAAGGAAATGAACATGCAGAGGCCAGAGAGGAGCACTGGCATAGGTGAAAGCAAGGTGTTAGTTAAGAATACAGGGTTTCCCCCTGGCTCAGGGAGAGCCGCTCTCTCAGGAGGTGAAACCATAGCAGATCGACCTCCAAGGCTGGGGAGCATATATGCTGCCCCCAGGGGAACAAGTGATAGAAAACAGAGATTTGAGAAAAAGGCAGGGTTGCCCCCTGGCTCATGGACTGGTCCTCATTTTATGATGTCACACATTCTACTGTATAAGTAAGTAATACATGTGGCTTTTTAAATCTCTATTTGTTCAATAAATGCACAGGACCGAAATTCTGTTACATGTTATTTGTTTTGGACAGACACTGCTGTTGAAAAGTTTGACCAGTAACAAAAATAAAGAAACAGGGATAGACACTGCAACTCATTTTCAGGACAGAATTTTTAATGGAAAAAAAAATTGTGGACAACAAACACCAAAACAAAGACAGAAAGTAAAACTTTATTACATAGAAATCATTATTCATAAAGAGAAACAGGGATTCCACCGGAACGCCCCGTTTACCACTAGAGAAACAGGGATTCCACCGGAACGCCCCGTTTACCACTAGAGAAACAGGGATTCCACTGGAACGCCCCGTTTACCACTAGAGAATGGCAGACATACTTAAAACGTATATGCATATCTGTATTTTTTAGATTATATTCTTCTATAATATTAAGTTTAGTAAATCTGTAAGGTTTAACAATTATATGTATACATTTATTTATACAGGGACATCTACATATTTAACATATTTTATCTGTTGGAATGACCAATGCATCAAGTGCCATCTGCTGAAAGATTTGTGCAATTACAGCATAGATTTTTTTTCTTTTTTTTTTTTTTTTTTTTTTTACAGGACTAAAGTAAATGCATTAAAAACAACGTTAAATATATGTTTTTAATCCTATGCTTCAATAAACATCAACAGGGCTTATCTAATTATAAATCCAGTGACATTCTTATATTTATCCAAGATTATCACACTTCTGTAATCACTAGTGTTTGTTGCTGCATGTAACAAAGTTCCCCCTGAAACAACAAGTCAGCCTTCCAGATGCATATAACTAGACCACTGCAGTCACAGTATTCACTCACACCAAATCAGCAATAACACATCTCCCGAGTCTTCCACATTAACTACCAATTGCTCTATAAACAGTGACCCAACTATAACACAGCAATGGTGCACTGATAGAACTTACTGAGGACATGATCTAGTCTGCCTGTCAACCTCACTGTGCATTTTTACAAAGTGCCTCTTCACCAGCTGATGATGAAGCCTGAAAAGGACACTGCTCAGCAAACTTTCAGCGGATGGAGGTCATGGTTATCGAATCTTGTATTCATAGTGGTGCTGGTGGATAAGTATCACTGACAGGCTGGTTACTATGGGCAGGGTTGGGGTCAATTCCAGTTTCTTTTTAAAATAAATTCTCAATAAAAAAAAAAATAATAATAATAATAATAATTCCTTTTAAAGGGATTGGAATTGGATTTGATATTTTAGAGACAGAATGATTGGTGCGATTGTTCAGCTAATTTCTTTTGAAGACAATTTAAATGACTAACAAACAGTGACTTCAGTTGAAGTAGTTTGTTGCCACAGCAAGAAGCAAAGAAGTTTACATCTCTTATTAAGCACTAAGCGGCTGGTGCAAGGATACGTGCAAAGTGATCTGTGGCTGCAAAACACTGATATTGCTGCCAAAAAGCATGTTTAGCTGGTGTAAAGTGGGTCATTAAAAATGCGACGTATATAAAGAATGTTTTTTACCTGGCGTTCTGCACCCGCTATCAAATCAGCACTTTGCCATCATTAATTCATTTAAATGACATTGAAATGCATTCAAAAGAAGAAAAGAGCATGGAATTGTGCGGGGATGTGGAATTCTAAGCGTGCGCAAACATTCTAATGAGATGCAAGGATTTTGCCTTGCACTTCGGTAATTGCTGACCCTCCAAAAACTTTACACCTGCTCTTACAAGGTGCGAACCATTGTAGAAGTGAGTAATTAAGAGCTTACCAATTCTGTATTGTCTAAGCACCTGTAAAATACATGCAGATAATTCACTGTAAAGAACAGATTAATTAATTGGTTAAGGAGGCAGTGTGATCCAATGATTAAAGTCCAGGGCTTGTAACCAGAAGGTCACCAGTTCAAATCCCATCTCTGCCACTGACTGACTCACTGTGTGACCCTGTGCAAGTCACTTAACCTCCTTGTGCTCCATCCTGCGGATGAGATGTTAAATCAATGTCCTATTGTAAGTTCATATAATCCACAGTTCACAGCATACCACTATGAAAGGCACTATATAAAAATAAAGATATTATCATATATATCATTATTAATTCAATTAGGAAGGGACAGGTAAAATCTTAAGCGCTTTGCACTGCAGTGAGTCTTCATAAACACAACGCAGCTATAAATGCAATACAATGACAACTGCACAAGGAATTAACAATGCATATCACAATGCAGAGTATTAAGATAAAAGTAATACAAACAGTACTTGAACCAGAACTGTATGAGTCATTTTGCTATAGAGGACAATGCTCTGGATCAACAACCTGACTGCTTTAGAAATTCCTGCAACAGGCTGGCAAAACTGAGAGGGTAAAGTCAGTCGTGTCGGATGGTTTCTTATCTACGGTAAAGTCAGTCGTGTCGGATGGTTTCTTATCTACGGTAAAGTCAGTCGTGTCGGATGGTTTCTTATCTACGGTAAAGTCAGTCGTGTCGGATGGTTTCTTATCTACGGTAAAGTCAGTCGTGTCGGATGGTTTCTTATCTACGGTAAAGTCAGTCGTGTCGGATGGTTTCTTATCTACGGTAAAGTCAGTGGCCACACCTACAGGCCAGAAGTGAGGAGATAGTACAGAGAGCCTGTCTGTAAAATCTCACTACAGCGCTGAATGCTCTGTGTACTCCTCTCTCCTCACCTCTGGGCTGTAGGATTTTGCAGGCGCTATTATTTGCACTGAGCCTATCCTTACATCAGCTCCTAACAATCTGATCAGTGGTTATTACCTGACCACGGCGAGAATTGGGTGGCCCGAGTTTAAAGCATTTTTATTTTTTTTAATGCGTTTCATTAATTCCTCTTAGCTTTTGGAGGGCTTTTACTTGTGGGATAATGACTGCTCTCCTCTATAGTTGCAATAATTAGTGTAAAGAACTACTGAATATGTCCTAGACTTGCAATCATATACCCTTAACATGGCTAAATATTATGGAGCATGATTGCAAGTTGACAACTCCAGGTGTCACTGTTGCACCACGTAAAAAAGAAAAAAAAAAAACACAAACCAAGGCAGATAACACCGTGTAACAATTTTTTTTTGTTTGTTTTGTTCCTGGGTAGTAAGTGTTATTTCCTAATTGCTTATGCCTCAAAAGTATAGAAAATGGCTATTATTCCCCACAAACTTTGCTTTTGTGACCCAGTGATATTTCAAAATATCACTTTTCCAATGCTTTGTGTCTTTTCGTTCACATAAAGTCAGTAAAAAACAACATATGAATCCAAATTAACATGTATTTATACTAAAATAATATAAAAATGACTACAAAAGATTTAAAAACTACTCACTTCTAAATCTTTTGTAGTCATTTTTGTATTATGTGAACGAAAAGACACACATTTGCCCGTTTTCCCATTGGAAATAGTGATATTTTGAAATATCACTGTCCTGGTCACAAAAGCAAAGTTTGTGGGGAATAATAGCCATTTTCTATACTTTTGAGGCATAAGTAATTAGGAAATAACACTTACTACCCAGGAACAAAAATTGTGTTACATAGTGTAATTAGGATCTTTTGGGGGGGGGGGGGGGGGATTATCTGAAAAATAGAAAAATGTCAATGTTAAAAACATTGACAAACTACCAGCAGTTAATAACTAAAATGTAATTAAACCAGCATGGAACAACTGTGGGATGTAGCTAGGCTTTGTTTACTACTGTATGGTATAGTGTTGCAATGTATGAAAATGCTGTAACAGTTCCAGCTTCCCCTACTAGATGGCAGTGACATACTTTACATCCTTCACAAGCATTATCCTCCCTGTAGTTAAAATGTGTTACATCATTTTACTGGACTGATTTACTGACTCATTCCCACCTTCCTTGCGCTCCCTGGTTGCTCTTGTTTGATTGATTATGCCAATGAAACACAGACAGGTCGTTCATACTGACTGCTTCACAGCATACAGAGAAAGATCACAAAACACTCTTGGGTCTTTTCAATGCATCTAAACAGTGGCGGGTCTCAAGACAGCCTTTGTTTAAATAACTGAAAGAGCACCTTCCCTGTTTTACAAAAGGGGTGGAAATAAGACTCCTGTTGCACAACTGTTTCACCCATTCCAGGTTTTAATACAAGCTTGATAAGCCACAGTGAATGGATCCAACTGCTATGCAATGGGAGTCTTACTTTTATCTCTAAAGGTAGGCATACTTTTGAATTCGAATTTTGAGTTTTGCTAAAAAATTGCTTAAATAAATAATTGTAGACATTTATTTATTGTAACTTTATTTCCTCATCCACAAAAGCAAAACTTTCGCTACAAAAGATGTTTTCTAAAATTCTTTGTTTTCGAGAAATTTCGAGAAATTATAAATTTCCATTGCTGTATGTAATCTTTTGACAACAACTGTGTGTGTGTACAAATATACACACACACAAAATATATATACAAATACACACATATATATATATATATATATATATATATATATATATATAATATATATATATATATACACACACACACACACACACACATACAGTGCCTATAGAAAGTCTACACCCCCTTTCAAAATTATCACCTTTTGTTGCCTTATAGCCTGGAATTAAAATGCATTAAAATTTTTTTTTTTTTTTTTTTTTAATTTAACTACACATCCTACCTAACAACTTCCAAGTGAAAACAATATACTAGAAATTTGTAGAAAATTAATTTAAAAAAAAACTGAAATATCTTGGTTGGACAAGTGTCCACCCCCCTTGTAATAGCAACCCTAAATTAGCTCAGGTGTAACCAATCGACTTCAAAATTACACAACAAGTTAAGTGGCCTCCACCTGTGTTAAGTTGTAGTGATTCACATGATTTCAGGATAAATTCAGCAGTTGCTGTAGGTTCCCTCTGCAGGGTACTGCATTTCAAAGCAAAGACTCAACCATGAGCACCAAGGCTCTTTCAAAAGAACTCTGGGACAACCTTGTTGAAAGGCACAGATCAGGGGATGGGTAAAAAAATATCAAAGGCCTTGAATATCCCTTGGAGCATGGTCAAGATGAGTATTAAGAAGTGGAAGGTGTATGGCACCCCCAAGACCCTGCCTAGATCAGCCGTCCCTCCAAACTGGATGATCGAGCAAGAAGCAGACTGATCAGAGAGGCTACCAAGAGGCCAATGGCAACTTTGCAAGAGCTACAGGCCTGTATGGTAGGATGGCAAGAAGTAAACCCTTACTCAAGAAAGCCCACCCTGAATCCTGTTTGAAGTATGCAAAAAAACACTCAGGAGATTATG
The DNA here is from genome assembly GCF_017654505.1 of Polyodon spathula. Lineage (NCBI taxonomy): Eukaryota > Metazoa > Chordata > Actinopteri > Acipenseriformes > Polyodontidae > Polyodon > Polyodon spathula. The sequence goes on along the minus strand of NC_054538.1, from coordinate 77,013,084 downwards.
TAGCCATGCGGCAAAAAGCTTTGTGGTCTGACGAAACTAAAATGGAACTTTTTGGCCTAAATGCAAAGCATTATGTTTGGCGCAAACCCAACACAGCGCATCACCCAAAGAACACCATCCCTACTGTGAAGCATGGTGGTGGCAGAATCATGTTATGGGGATGTTTCTCATCAGCAGGGACTGGGGCACTTGTCAGGATAGAAGGGAAAATGAATGGAGCAAAGTACAGAGAAGTCCTTGAGGAAAACCTGCTGCCCTCTGCAAGAAAGCTGAAACTGGGATGGAAGTTCACCTTTCAGCATGACAATTACCCAAAGCACACTGCCAAAAATACACTGGACTGGCTAAGGGACAAAAAGGTAAATGTTCTTGAGTGGCCCAGTCAGAGCCCCAACCTAAATACAATCGAAAACTAGTGGCAAGACTTGAAGATTGCTGTCCATCAATCCTCCAAGGAACTTGACAGAGCTTGAACAGTTTTGTAAAGAAGAATGGTCAAATATTGCCAAATCTAGGTGTGCAAAGTTGGTAGAGACCTATCCCAACAGACTCACAGCTGTAATTGCTTCCAAAGGTGCTTCCACCAAGTATTAACTCGGGGGGGATGGAGACTTATCCAATTATGATCTTTCAGTTTTGTATTTTTAAATTTTTTTTTTTTTTTTTCTCGATAAAAACTTTTTAACCCTTAAAATTGTAGAGTATGGTGTGTAGATAAGTGGGAAAAAAATCCTCATTTAAATGCATGAAACTCTGAGACACTGACGCAACAAAATGTGAAAAAAAGTTCAAGGGGGTGTAGACTTTCTATAGGCACTATATATATATATATATATATATATATATATATATATATATATATATATATATATATATATATATATATATTTGCAATGGCCAGACTGCCAGACTGGTATCACATTGAAAGTCCTGGGAACAGTAATCATTGCTAAACTGCATTTTTTGCAGAGCACAAAATCTGGATGTCAAATAGTTTTTTAGCTCAAGTCTAAAGATGGACTGCGTTAATGCATTAGCAGCTGGCGCAGGACTGTTTTTTTTTTTTGGCTCTCCCTCTCTGACTCAGCAGACGTTGTCTGCAGCTGCATGGGATGTTGGTAATTATATACAGTACGTCAATTGCCAGAAAAAAGATGTTTGGCTGAAAAACAATTTGTAATTCCTGATAACTTGCTCGAGGCGTCAACACAACCAAGCTGGAAGTAATATTCTTTCTGACCATAAACAGCAGAAACTAAGAATTGATATACTATACCACACCCGGACCAGCCACTCCTGAATGGAACTTTACAGCACCAGCAAGTCCTTTTATCAAAAAGTCCTTTTATATTATGTTTTCTTTAATGAAAAAGTTGCTGCTGCAACTGTTGATGCACTAGATGTAACGTAGAGGAGATTGTCAGGGAGATTAAATGGTTAACGAGAAGATGGCTGCAATCAGTAAATCTCCCATTTTCTTTATAAAGAATCTCTACAGGGTCAAAACTGCTACAAGACAGTGAAGCTAGGCAAACTCCAACAAATCCTTTAAGTGCTTATCAAGTGGACTGAACAAAAGCAGCAACTGATACACTGCTGGAATAGAAACTTAACAAACAAAGCTTCAACTTCCCCACAACCTGGTTACACTGTACACTACAACATGACCCACAGGTAAACGTTTCCAGCATTCTCTCATAGTTTAGCCTTCGGCGTGCTCTGCTTCAGCAGAAACCAGGCATTGCTGGCTTGTCAGTTTGTTTACATTACCTACAGTAGTTTTAGCTACAGGCACAGAAGCTTCCTCTCTCCTTGAATTAATTAGCCATGCTCCAGCTACTACCTGCAGCAGCTGAGGGGATGAATGAAGCTCGAGTTTATCTCAAAATATAAATACAAACAAAAATAATAGTATCTTACAAGAAGTGCTTAACAAGCTCATATCTTCAACATTGATATGGAGATGTACATACAAAAAAAAGTTTTACAGCAAACTGAATGTAGAAAACAAACGCTTCAGCACTGTCGATGTACAGGATCTGAAATGGGCAGTTTTGGACCAGCAAGACCAGCTCAAAACCATCATGAACCCACTGTGACCAGTATACAGCAGTGCTGGGATTTACATCAGGGCAAGCAACGTGTCATACAAAAAAACATAACACTGTACAAATATGATCTTCTATTCACTGCTGCCCATAAACACAATCACTCAGAAATGATTGCATGCATGCAGCCAAATCGTTTTTATCGTGTGGGAAGTTTCAAACGCAAACTGACTTTAGACTCATGCCTACATAAGAGTTCAGAATATAAACACAGAGAATTACAAACAGAAATAACTTTACTTTGTCCTACCTTCTTGACTCGCTCAGCATTTCCAGGAAAACAAAAGGACAGGAGAACCAACCCTTACTTTTTTAGTTAGAAGTGAAGACAAGCTCTTGTTTTGTTATTCCTTCTGTCTGCAAGAGTGCGCTGGCAACAACATTGAATTCACAGTATCAACTACACGAGTCTTCAAAACCCATAGCCACGCCAACTAATGACCTCCCAACCAATAGAATAGTAGTCCTAAACCACAGGTTACGTGCCGTATTACAACAAACTGTATGCATATGGATTACGGTAATTGTGTGTGTCGACATGCGTGCCTGTGCGCTCCTAGCAACCATTAGTCGTACAGAAAGGCTTACGTGCCCCAAAGCAGGACGCTGGGTGAGGTCAAATACATCAGTCAGACCACTTAGTAATACTTGCACTGGTGCACAAAGAGCACGTAGCTACAGTAGCCACTTTTGTCACTTTCATGACATTTAAGCATGAGTCATTTTAAATTGTCCTAGTCACAAAAAAAGTTAAAGTTCAAAAAAGTTCAACAGCACTCAGTAAATGGGTTAACATCCCTCTTCATACGTTTGATGTTAATAAAAGCTCTATATGTTTGGAGTAAAGAATGGTATGAAACATGTTTGTGCACTGCGCACTGTAGATGTATGGTACAGTGGGTCTGCGCAATGATCTACTCTGTGGCGGATATTAATAGCGGCTATCTGGAAATCCATGACATACTGAGTATGAATCCTGCTGGTGTATAATATTGTTATTAACATTGCTGTAGGTAGTAAAAAATAATCCACAATAAATCACGTTTAGAAATGTGTGCAAGTGGCCACTGTTTAGATCATTGGAACATAAACAGACAGTGTTATTTATTTATTTATTTATTTATTTTTATGCACTGGCATTATAGTTTCTGATCACTGCTAGTGAGGCTCGGCTAGGCTCTGTAACTGCTCCTCAAACCAGCTTGGTGGTTAAGGTGCTCTCAGAGCGGTGTGCATGGTCTCAAGCCCAGCCTCTTAACTGTTGCATATCAGCACTTCCACATGTAATGACCGCTGCATACTTATACAGTATTATTAAGGTTATCCCATATAACATTTACCACAGTCAGCTTGCAGTTTTTCAATGCCTTTCCCACTTCCCTGTGCTTTACAATGCTCCCCTATGCTTTATCATGCTTTCATGCTTTACACCTTGCAATGCTTTGACTGTGGTGAACTGCTAGATCCTGGTACTATTACCTTTTAAAGAAAGGCAGGGCTGTTTTGTTTTTATTTATTTTTTCATTGGTTTATACAAACTCAGGTTATCAGTTGAATTGTTTTTATTTTGCAAGTTTTACATAAAAAATGACCTGTAGACTACAATGCTGTCATATTAGTGTAATCTTAGTGTAACAGGGTTTGTAAAAATGAAGTTAATAGAAGATAATACATTAGAGGAATAACAAAGCAAAGCAGACTTAACAGACCTGATGTACAGCAAGGTCTTTTCAATACTTAATGGATAGATTATTATTATTATTATTATTATTATTATTATTATTATTATTATTATTATTATTATTAGTAACAGTAGTTGTAGTAGCAATAGTATTGTTTTTGTTGTTATTAATATTATTTTATTTTGTGACACACATGTATTTCTTACTGTAGTTACTGTAAACTACAGTTTCTGCCATTGTACTTTACCGGAAATGTTAATCCCATTAATCAGTCACAGGATTTGAAATGGTGAACACACACTTGTAGATAAATACAGAATGATCGCCTGCAATTAACAGTGTCAGTTTCTATAGCAATGGGGTATGTGAAGTTGACACCCTGGGATCCTTCAAGAAGCTGCTTGATGAGATTCAGGGATCAATAAGCTACTAACAATCAAACGAGCAAGATGGGCTGAATGGCTTCCTCTCGTTTGTAAACTTTCTTATGTTCTGATTATGAGAGAGAGAAAGAGAGAGAGAGAGAGAGAGAGAGAGAGAGAGAGAGAGAGAGAGAGAGAGAGAGAGAGAGAGAGAGAGAGAGAGAGAGAGAGAGCTTGCATTCCCACCGAGAATGTTTTTTGACTGGCACGACCTACTAATACTTTCAAGCAGGTGCTGTGCTGTGTGTAGCATATTGCAAACTCTGGGTCTGTGAGTTTTGTCAGCCTACTTACTAAAATACCAAGTAATGATTTTAGGTAACACTTTACATTATGTTTCTCTATTTGCTGATTATTTACATAGTAGGTACTTAGTAAATACATGTGTACTTATTCATAATTCCTAAAAGCCGTGAACACTTCTAACTCACTCTTTTCTGAACCAACACAACCAAACCAGGAGATCTGCACAACTATTCATTTCAAATCACTAATATAGCAGAGACTTGTCACTTTGCCAGTGAATATATTTGCATGTTTCTTTATTAAGAGCATTAAAATTGACTCCACTTTCACTAGCTCTGTGCACTTTTGCACACAACATTTTTTTGTCGCAGATATAATATGACTGACATATTAACATTTATTAGAACAGCTGTGCTGGTCATAACCAATTTAAATACAACAGCTAACAAGGGATGTTCCTTTGTATATTAGTGCCATGAGAAGGATCTTTGGCACTTGTGATGAATTTGTATGTCTTCTGGGAGGACATAAACATGATCACAAGACCATCTCAGTGTAATTACAGAGATATATATCTATATAATACATACATATCCACACACACCTACCTGCCATTGAAAACATCTGGGTTGTGGAATTGCATTTCTTTGTGAGAAGCAAAAGTTAGACTATTTTTATTGTTTAATTAAGCATCTTAAACGGCTTGTGAAAAGTCTCAAGCAATTATTTAACATGCGTGGCTATGTGCTCTTTCCTCTTACTAGTTTTAAGTGAATTGTAAGTGTGCTGAGCAGACGGCCGGAGCGTTGAGGTCCAGGACACCAAAAGAAAACACCACAGCACCTGATAATGCCAATGAAATGGGACTGAGTAGTTTGAGGAGGTTTAAATAAATACAAAGGTTTAAAAACAAAAACATAAAAACCACGGGGGCTTCTAGTCAGTCAGCATAATGTTTTTATTATATATATATATATATATATATATATATATATATATATATATATATATACTACATAATATATTATATATATATAATATATAATATATCATATATATATATATATATACATATACACACACACCTACCTGCATGAAAACATCTGGGTGTGAGAATTGCATTTTCTCTTGTGAGAAGAAAATGTTAGACTATTTTATGCTTTAATTAAGCATCTTAAACAGCTTGTGAAAAGTCTCAAGCATTTTAACATGTGTGGCTATGTGCTCCTTTCCTCTTACTATTTTAAGTGAATTGTAAGTGTTGCTGTAGCAAGACGGCCTGAGCGTTGAGGTCAGACCCAAAAGAAACACACAGCACTGCTAATGAAATGAAATGTGAATGCGCTTGTTTGCGAGTTAAAATAAATAAAAAGGTTTAAAAAAACATAAAACACGGTGCAGTGGCCAAAACAAATACAGAGAAACAAACGGTGGACAAACCCCAAAACAAGTATCGTGCGAGATGAGGAGTGTTTGTTTTTGCTTGTATTTTCTCCTTCTGTCTCTCCCGTTTTCCACTCCTGAACACACAACCCCGAGTGAGTGAAACATGCACCTATATATACCAGGATTAAATACCGAGTAACATTAATGTTCAGAGAGCAAACTGGGCGTCAGTACCGATGTATATTATTTCAATAGTATGGTTATTGTTTCTCTCTTTACTCCCCCACATCTTTAATGCAACACAGGGACTGGTGTCATCACACAATCGCTTTTCTACTCCCCGACATGTCTGTGGTTCAGTCAATAGAGCAGGAAACCAGATCATTAATATGGTTGGTTTATCAGGGTCTCGTGCTGCTAATTACACAGGTTAATGAGTCCTGCCTGTCATGTGACCTGCAGAGATCCTTTAGGGGAGTGCCCAGGACAGCACTCTCCCTAAAGACTCATTCATTTCACTAGAGTATTAGGGACAGAGACATCCCCTTACCGTACCATTGCACTGTAGTTGCCAGTAGACAGCACAGTAAGATACTACAGACCAAAAGATGTATAGATGTACAGAATGTATAGAGTTTTGGGGATGCTAGTTCTATTATAGCATAATAGTCCAGTACATCTTATTTTCCGAACTGCTAACCCACTGTATACTTGTACCCTCCTGTCAACTTTAAGAATAGCTTAATATAACACCATTTGTGATAATCCCGTTTCATACTGTAGGTAGCAGGAAGTAGAAGCAGGGTGTGCAATACTAGATCTGCTTCAGCTCCAGGATTGCTCTATGAGGATTCAGAGTGGAACTATTCCTTTAATATTTCAAATCCCTTGCTTTTATTAAAAATACTGCACCAGTAACAAATAAATGACTCTCTTTATGAAATACCAGCTGCTTCTAGTTGTATTACCTGGAGCTTGGGCCCGACCGAGCTGTGTGCCTGCTGTGTCTGGACTGCAGGTCTGATTGGTGAATGAGTAATTAATGTATATGGTGTTGGTGGTAATTAGCCAATATAATGACTCCATGGGAATCTTTAATCGGTGCTGTCTCGCTAGCTCGGCTATTGACAGCTATCGCCCACTTACCTAAATTAATGCTCCTGTTTACAGTTATTTAGAAACTTCATTACGAAAAAAGTGTGTATGAAAACTCAAGCTAATGAATATAATTATATCAATAGCTGTATAATAATGTCCCTTATTGTTTAATTAGGGCATTGTGTTTGAGCAGAGATGTATTTTGGTCATTAAGGCAATTGAGGCAACAGAAACATATTCACAAGACTCTCTCCATGTAATTACATGAGCTAACAGAAACAAAATCACAAGACCATCTCTGTGTAATTACATGAGCTAACAGAAACATGATCACAAGACCATCTCTGTGTAATTACATGAGCTAACAGAAACATGATCACAAGACCATCTCTCCGTGTAATTACATGAGCTAACAGAAACATGTTCACAAGACCATCTCTGTGTAATTACATGAGCTAACAGAAACATGATCACAAGACCATCTCTGTGTAATTACATGAGCTAACAGAAACATGAGCTAACACAAGACCATCTCTGTGTAATTACATGAGCTAACAGTTCAAAGATCATGTTCAATTACAAGACAAGACATCTCTGTGTAATTACATGAGCTAACAGAAACATGTTGAGCAACAAGACATGTTCACAAGACCATCTCTGTGTAATTACATGAGCTAACAGAAACATGTTCACAAGACCATCTCTGTGTAATTACATGAGCTAACAGAAACATGTTCACAAGACCATCTCTGTGTAATTACATGAGCTAACAGAAACATGTTCACAAGACCATCTCTGTGTAATTACTGAGCTAACAGAAACATGTTCACAAGACCATCTCTGTGTAATTACATGAGCTAACAGAAACATGTTCACAAGACCATCTCTGTGTAATTACATGAGCTAACAGAAACATGTTCACAAGACCATCTCTGTGTAATTACATGAGCTAACAGAAACATGTTCACAAGACCATCTCAGTGTAATTACATGAGCTAACAGAAACATGTTCACAAGACCATCTCTGTGTAATTACATGAGCTAACAGAAACATGTTCACAAGACCATCTCTGTGTAATTACATGAGCTAACAGAAACATGTTCACAAGACCATCTCTGTGTAATTACATGAGCTAACAGAAACATGTTCACAAGACCATCTCTGTGTAATTACATGAGCTAACAGAAACATGTTCACAAGACCATCTCTGTGTAATTACATGAGCTAACAGAAACATGTTCACAAGACCATCTCTGTGTAATTACATGAGCTAACAGAAACATGATCACAAGACCATCTCTGTGTAATTACATGAGCTAACAGAAACATGATCACAAGACCATCTCTGTGTAATTACATGAGCTACATGAGCTAACAGAAACATGTTCACAAGACCATCTCTGTGTAATTACATGAGCTAACAGAAACATGTTCACAAGACCATCTCTGTGTAATTACATGAGCTAACAGAAACATGTTCACAAGACCATCTCTGTGTAATTACATGAGCTAACAGAAACATGTTCACAAGACCATCTCTGTGTAATTACATGAGCTAACAGAAACATGTTCACAAGACCATCTCTGTGTAATTACATGAGCTAACAGAAACATGTTCACAAGACCATCTCTGTGTAATTACATGAGCTAACAGAAACATGTTCACAAGACCATCTCTGTGTAATTACATGAGCTAACAGAAACATGTTCACAAGACCATCTCTGTGTAATTACATGAGCTAACAGAAACATGTTCACAAGACCATCTCTGTGTAATTACATGAGCTAACAGAAACATGTTCACAAGACCATCTCTGTGTAATTACATGAGCTAACAGAAACATGTTCACAAGACCATCTCTGTGTAATTACATGAGCTAACAGAAACATGTTCACAAGACCATCTCTGTGTAATTACATGAGCTAACAGAAACATGTTCACAAGACCATCTCTGTGTAATTACATGAGCTAACAGAAACATGTTCACAAGACCATCTCTGTGTAATTACATGAGCTAACAGAAACATGTTCACAAGACCATCTCTGTGTAATTACATGAGCTAACAGAAACATGTTCACAAGACCATCTCTGTGTAATTACATGAGCTAACAGAAACATGTTCACAAGACCATCTCTGTGTAATTACATGAGCTAACAGTTCAAACATGTTCACAAGACCATCTCTGTGTAATTACATGAGCTAACAGAAACATGTTCACAAGACCATCTCTGTGTAATTACATGAGCTAACAGAAACATGTTCACAAGACCATCTCTGTGTAATTACATGAGCTAACAGAAACATGTTCACAAGACCATCTCTGTGTAATTACATGAGCTAACAGAAACATGTTCACAAGACCATCTCTGTGTAATTACATGAGCTAACAGAAACATGTTCACAAGACCATCTCTGTGTAATTACATGAGCTAACAGAAACATGTTCACAAGACCATCTCTGTGTAATTACATGAGCTAACAGAAACATGTTCACAAGACCATCTCTGTGTAATTACATGAGCTAACAGAAACATGTTCACAAGACCATCTCTGTGTAATTACATGAGCTAACAGAAACATGTTCACAAGACCATCTCTGTGTAATTACATGAGCTAACAGAAACATGTTCACAAGACCATCTCTGTGTAATTACATGAGCTAACAGAAACATGTTCACAAGACCATCTCTGTGTAATTACATGAGCTAACAGAAACATGTTCACAAGACCATCTCTGTGTAATTACATGAGCTAACAGAAACATGTTCACAAGACCATCTCTGTGTAATTACATGAGCTAACAGAAACATGTTCACAAGACCATCTCTGTGTAATTACATGAGCTAACAGAAACATGTTCACAAGACCATCTCTGTGTAATTACATGAGCTAACAGAAACATGTTCACAAGACCATCTCTGTGTAATTACATGAGCTAACAGAAACATGTTCACAAGACCATCTCTGTGTAATTACATGAGCTAACAGAAACATGTTCACAAGACCATCTCTGTGTAATTACATGAGCTAACAGAAACATGTTCACAAGACCATCTCTGTGTAATTACATGAGCTAACAGAAACATGTTCACAAGACCATCTCTGTGTAATTACATGAGCTAACAGAAACATGTTCACAAGACCATCTCTGTGTAATTACATGAGCTAACATGAAACATGTTCACAAGACCATCTCTGTGTAATTACATGAGCTAACAGAAACATGTTCACAAGACCATCTCTGTGTAATTACATGAGCTAACAGAAACATGTTCACAAGACCATCTCTGTGTAATTACATGAGCTAACAGAAACATGTTCACAAGACCATCTCTGTGTAATTACATGAGCTAACAGAAACATGTTCACAAGACCATCTCTGTGTAATTACATGAGCTAACAGAAACATGTTCACAAGACCATCTCTGTGTAATTACATGAGCTAACAGAAACATGTTCACAAGACCATCTCTGTGTAATTACATGAGCTAACAGAAACGTGTTCACAAGACCATCTCTGTGTAATTACATGAGCTAATGTGAGCTAACACATGTTCACAAGACCATCTCTGTGTAATTACATGAGCTAACAGAAACATGTTCACAAGACCATCTCTGTGTAATTACATGAGCTAACAGAAACATGTTCACAAGACCATCTCTGTGTAATTACATGAGCTAACATGTTCACAAGACCACACATGACCATCTCTGTGTAATTACATGAGCTAACAGAAACATGTTCACAAGACCATCTCTGTGTAATTACATGAGCTAACAGAAACATGTTCACAAGACCATCTCTGTGTAATTACATGAGCTAACATCTCTGAAACATGTTCACAAGATCATCTCTCTGTGTAATTACATGAGCTAACAGAAACATGTTCACAAGATCATCTCTGTGTAATTACATGAGCTAACAGAAACATGTTCACAAGATCATCTCTGTGTAATTACATGAGCTAACAGAAACATGTTCACAAGATCATCTCTGTGTAATTATATGAGCTAACAGAAACATGATCACAAGATCATCTCAGTGTAATTACATGAGCTAACAGAAACATGTTCACAAGACCATCTCAGTGTAATTACATGAGCTAACAGAAACATGTTCACAAGACCATCTCTGTGTAATTACATGAGCTAACAGAAACATGTTCACAAGACCATCTCTGTGTAATTACATGAGCTAACAGAAACATGTTCACAAGATCATCTCTGTGTAATTACATGAGCTAACAGAAACATGTTCACAAGACCATCTCTGTGTAATTACATGAGCTAGAAACATGTTCACAAGATCATCTCTGTGTAATTACATGAGCTAACAGAAACATGGTCACAAGACCATCTCTGTGTATTTGCACAGCAGTAAATAAGAACACGAATATTAGTAAATACCAGTTAGTACAATGTAATTAGATGGGTTATCTGTGCCCTGTAATCTGAAGTGCTCTGAATTCTTGTTTTAATTGAACAAGAATTGTTGTCTCTAATAAAAAATGCCACCCACATTTTTACAGTCATATGGAGAGCAGGGTAAGTCATGTGCATGTGGTTTCAATCCTTTACTCAGTTGATTTCATAATCGTTGGAGTACAGGGCAAGTCATGTGTCTGTGGTTTCAATCCAGTTACTCAGCCAGTAACAGCACAGTTGCTGGAGAGCAGGGTAAGTCATGTGCATGTGGTTTCAATCCTGTTACTCACCCACTAGCAGCACAGTCACTGGAGAGCAGGGTAAGTCATGTGTCTGTGGTTTCAATCCAGTTACTCACCCACTAGCAGCATAGTAGATGATGCTTTAATTGAGGGACCAGCACCTTTCAGAGGGGTTATATTGATCTACAAAGATTTAACTGTGTTCATCACTGAGGTTTCTACATCTAAGTTTTGTACAATGCTGATCAGCTAGGGGGCAGCATTTGATTTACATTGTAATTGGAGTCCAGGCCACTGATACACTAACCACACACTCTTCAACAGCTGCATTAGCTCTGCAGCTTCCGTTTACTGCAGCACAGAATTAAAATTAGAAACTGAGAAACCAAGCTTGGTCACAGAACTGGAAGTAAAAGTGTGTTTGTCTATTGCACTGGGCAAATGAATATGCATATCTCAATGATAGGTGTTGCTTCCACTGGGTGTCTGTAAAGCACTAATGTGGTTAAACTCTTTGGGGTTTTTGTAATAGGTTATGATGTAAAGGTGTTAGGTAACTATAGTTTATGTATTATATGCATTTTTATTTTTCGCATTTTAAATCAGTTTTGAAGCCCTATAACTGCAGTGTAAATGTTATTTAGAATCGTTATAATTACTTGCAGGGTTATTGATCTGGATAAACAATGTTTTCACAATGCAGTTTATGGAAAGGGTAAAGATCCTAACTATTTCTCTGCTCAAGGTCCAGCCCCGACGCTGTGAGACTCTTCCCCGGCATGCTGCACAGATTTATTTAGCTCTTTTGAACTTGTTTAGCTGTGACCCCAGCAACTCCAGTTACCGCCCTCTGGAGGCAAGACTTTCTTTTTATGTCCATTGCCTCTGAGTTTCTCTGAGACTAAACGAAACCCGACTGACGAGCTTCCATCTGCAGAACAGCTCAGTACAAATATAATTTCAGAAAGGTGGACTGCATCACAGGTCTCAAGCTTTTAGTTACAGAGTATATGGAGAGATGAGATATGGGTGTCTGATAAAGACCTAGAATGGCTCCCCAGCTCATGTGATAGGGATTGGGATATAATAGTAACAGTACATGGGACATAAGAGACATAGAAAACCATAGACCTGTGTCCTACAGAGATTATGTGAGACAAATCAATATGCTCAGCTATTTTCAGGAATCATCTAGTGCTTTTTACCACAATAGCAGATTAGCAGATGGGCTGCAGTGAATTACAATACAAGAATTCCACCTGGGGGTTCTGGAATTCCATTACCCACCGGAATTAATTTAATGTAATTCTGCAGCCCATTGTTTCTTTTTAAAATACATGGCATTTACACAATCAAGAAGACTTTTGCATTGAAAAGGTATCGAATGGCAGAAGAGGATTTGAGGAAGCTGAACTTTGTATCTCAGTATGTAATGGAGCTCCATGCGGCTGGTGAGTTAATTATACTGATAACATGATACTCAGGCTTTAGTTGAATGTTAAGATGTCCATCTCTGAACTGTCAGGTTACTGGCTAACGCCCTGCCCTTGCTTCTCCATATTTATGTAATGTTCAGGTCTGGAGTGTGTGGTGCAATTTGTGTTTCCTGTGCATGCAGTACAGTCTGTATTGTTAGTTCAGTGGTGCTATGCCGCTCTTCTTTCAATGCCCGATGTTTCCCCTACTGTGTTTTAATTCCAGCCAGGGATTTTAAATCTCAGCGCTGTCCTCAGCAGGTACCGAAAACTATGAGGTCATTGTTAAATCACATGACCGCTGCAGCATCTGTCAAAAGTGATAAAATTACTAAAACATAAGAGTGCAGACCTGCCAAGGATAGCCATGCCCAGCCTCAGCTGATTGGTTTGCTATGAGACACTAAGGGCTCATCAACAAAGTTTTCATGAAATGAAAAAGAAAAAATACAAAAAGAAGACTTATTTCTATTTGTAGAAGAATAAGAATAAAAAGAAGGTGGCTTGCTGTGTTGGGTTGGGTATTCAGAAACTTGGTAAGGGAGAGGTTAAATTGCACAATTATCTGTTAGTTAGTTTGTTTAATGACTGGGCAAATGGCTTCACGCATAAAGCCAAGGCCTATTGTGGCTTAAACTGAAAAAAGTTCGATGTGGCATCTGCCATTCCACTCACTCTAGTGCCAGCTCACAGCTTAGCATGAGGCAGTTCTTTTGTGGGGTTTCTCACAGTGGAAAACCACTGCCAATTCCAACGCGAAATCTAGCACTGAAAACTGTGTATACATTCAAGACTTTAGAATAACAAATGTTTGCAATATAGTTTCAGTTAGTATCTGTATATGTATTATTTTTTGTTTGTTACAGATGGAAAATGTTGCCTTAAAAAAAAGCAACGACCTGCCTGTCTTTGCATATCTGAGCAGTAGAACTCAGTTACCATGACTTGCAAGTTTCCCAGAGTCACTTGCTATTTCCAGGTGTTGGCTTCACTCTGCTCTCTCATCTGTCTCCTCATTACTGCCTCCCTCCCTGTGGTCAGTCTGGCCAGCTCTTCACCAGCTGTCTCCATGGCAACCTGCCAGCCCCAGTGTTCTGAGGGCAATGAGTTTACCTGGCAACATCCCACTGCGGATCACTGACAGCCTGTACACATCTCTCCATAGGCAATCCCTGTAGCAAATTAATCCAAAGTACCTTCTACTGTCAAAACCCTAAATCAGTTTTGGGAGATGTAACTATACTTGCTGCCCCAATAGCAACTGTGCTTAATGTAGGCTTTAACTTCAGTTCAGGAAGAAGAAAGCACTAGAAGATACCATTGAAGGAAATATTTTATTAGATAGAATTTCTTTAAGCAACAATATATTGGTTGAATGGAACAACGTTTCCATGTCTAAAAACTTTTTTTTTTTTTTTTGGAAAAGAGACACTGGAAGTACCGTACTGAGCTTGTTATCCCAGGGTGGTGTTTCTTTAAATTGCTGACAGAATAGGGGAATTGGTCCTAACGCAAAATTGTGCCGAAATTGTATACGTTGAATTATTTTTCCCGCACATTTGAGCGAGTGCCTTAGCTTGGAATCGACGCTCCGCCTCCATCGCAAGCTTGAGTTGGCACTGGGGCTTGTGGAACTGAGACTGATGTACGGAGGGAGTAAGATAAGTGTAACAGTTGCGTAACAGTGGAGTAATACTGTTACGTGAGGTAGGGGGGCATTTGTTTGGGTGGGTGCTGTTGAACTACAGGTGATGGACTACCGATTGGAACTTTTTTTTTTACAGTCAGTCTTTATTTAAAACACACATACACACACGTTGGTGCACACGCTGCATTTAGTTTCAAGTCTGTGTGCACTGTCTGTACTGTATTTATGGATGGGGAAGAGGAAGCAAAGCGGTTTGACTGCCAAATTTGGTAACTAGACAGGACATGCCAGTTGCTGTTATTTTGGAAGGGAGCGCAGGCAGAGCGGTCTGGTGGTGTTGATGCGCCGCTGGGGGAGGATTACATCGTCTGCTCGGTGGAAAGTGAGCGGTTATAATGTTGATTCTCTGCACATTATGGCAAATGGAACAGGCACAGTAATGCTGAAGTGTGTGGTTGTCGGGGACGGCGCTGTGGGCAAAACTTGCCTGCTGATGAGCTATGCCAACGACGCCTTTCCCGAGGAGTACGTACCCACCGTGTTTGATCATTATGCAGGTAAAGTAACAAACAGCGCGTTTTATTTATGAAGCATGTAGAAGCAGAACAAAAAACAGCGCACCGTTTCATAAATATAGACCTAATGTTGAAACTTGTCCAGTTATACAAGTTGGATAAAAATGTGATCCAATTAGTGTGGAATGTAGAGTAATAATGGTTTGTCAGTCTTGAAATGTTATTGATGTAGAAAATTAATAACTGCTTTAATATGTATACCCATTATTACAAAAACACGTTTGTTGCGTTAATTATTAAAGTAAATCCATATAAAATAGGCGTATTTATATGAAAACAGTGTTTCATCATGTCAAAATAAAAAAAATAAAAAAGTTTGTGAAGACGTGATTTTTTTTTAAGTTTTCACCATTTTAATTTCCAGACCTGTTCTTTGGAATTAACTTGTCTTTGGTGATGGCTGTTGCTGGTGATGGCCGTTGCACGTAACCCTTGTTGTTCCTGTTTTGCAGTCAGCGTCACAGTTGGAGGAAAGCAATATCTTTTAGGACTTTATGACACAGCGGGACAGGTACGTCAACCAGTTCTAATTGTCAACATAATTCCATTCTATTTCTGTACCATAGGAGAGAATAATGAATCAATTTGTAACACTAAAATGTGACAGCAAAGTCATCTTGGATACTAGAGGATTGGATACACAATAGCAGTTCTAGTGGAATTCAGATTCATTTTTTGGGCATTGTTGTAAAGTTTTACCAATGATTCTATTATCAGCCTTCAATCGGTTCTGTTTTCATTCATGGATGATTTGGTACAAGGTTGCTTTCAACAAGAAATTATTTGGAATGGCATGCTGTATTTTAAATGCAAACCTGGATCAGTTGTGGTCAAGTACATCCACACCATATTGAGACTTTCAGTAGTCTTTTTACACTATAATTTAAAGCTGCTTGGAACTGGACTATATGTTCAAAAATGTAACCTTTAAATGAATGAATGGACTGCAAACTTAACTGCATTTCTGTCCATCTGAAACTGTTCTTTACAATCCTTTAACAATCATCTGACTGCGATTAGTGGAATACCAGGTTCTGAGGTCGTCTGGCACTTTTCTATCTGAGTAGTCCACCGTTCTGTGCTACAGTACCCCTATCCCAGAGCACTTTTGGTATCATAGTCACGCTTTCCTTGCATACATGCATCTCCTGCTCTGGCACTTACAGTAAGTGCAGTAGAGTGTTTCTCAATGTGTTGCTATTCTCATACTGAAAACTCTAAAAGCAATCTCAGTTTTATTTTAGCTCTTAAGAGTGCAGTGCAAACTGTAAAAAAAAAAAAAAACCTTTTCCAACTGTGATATATAAAAACAATAAATAAACCGGCGGTGACCTAGGTGGAAAGCCATGAAGCTAATTGTCAGCTGTTGCCAATATGTCTTTGAAGCGGCACACTGGAAAGCACCCGTCTTCCTGGCACTTAATAATTATGGAGAAGTTGACAAGAAGCTTTTACTGGGAGCTTTGATACAATTTCAGCGGATCAGGAAATAAAAGTTCCTTCTCTTCAGTGATGAGTCATGTGACATTTTGCTGTCCTGCTGACTCCCCTGTTCTGTTGACACCCAGGGAAACCAGCTTCAGCCAAGCTGCCTTCCACTTTCAACTGGAAACTCCATCGGGTGTGCCCCCAAGCACCCCCGATTACTGTGGACCTGGAGGAAGGTTAAACCAA
Source organism: Polyodon spathula (assembly GCF_017654505.1). NCBI lineage: Eukaryota > Metazoa > Chordata > Actinopteri > Acipenseriformes > Polyodontidae > Polyodon > Polyodon spathula. The sequence continues at coordinate 76,996,099 of NC_054538.1, read as the reverse complement.
TAAAGAACCCCACCCCCCGAGTATTAACACTGGCATTGTTCATCCTCACCAAATAACAGCGGTTATGAATAGAAGATAAAGGGGGGCCGACGGCACAGAGTTTGAGCCTGTCGAAACAGTCCCATCGTACTCCTCCCTCGTGTTCCCGGTACGGGCGTTGGTCGCGTTGTCAGCTGTGTTTGTCAGGGGAGCATGGGAGGGAGCACAAGGGCCCTCAACAGATCAATCACACTGAGTGCCAGAGCATGGCATGCGGTTAACCCAAGGGCAGATCAAAGCCAGTGAAATTACAAGAAATGGGGTGTAAACCTCCCTTCAGGGTTAGGCCTCACAAGCTGGTCTGGAAATAACCACTGCTAACCCTGCGCATTGGAGGCTTCTGGATGCTTGGTATATTTACTTCATGGTTGTAAATCTGTGACAGTCCGAGTCTCTGTGCCAGACGTGCTGAGCTTTTGCTTCAGTGCAATGTTCCCACTGTTTGCATTTCTTGCTATAAAAAAAACTGCTATGTATATAGTAATCCTTGCAGGGATTCTTCATGACGAATATTTGCTATTTTGTCTGTTTTATGTCTGATTTGTGAGTTTACATGTTGTTACTGTTGAGTTGAGATTTCCTAAAGACCAGAACATGCTATACAGTATTGTACCACAGCTAAATAATGTCCAACTTGTTTTCATTGTTAAAGTATGTTTGAACCTCACAGTCTTTGTTGAACCATGACCGACTGTGAATTTATAGAGGTCAACAGAAGTGGGTTTAAAGTCTGATGTGAAGTCTGATGATCTCATACTAAAGCCTAGAATGGCTTAACCAGCTGTGCAATGGAAAGTGGAGATAAATAAGCCAAAAAGCAGCAGCAACATTTTACCATTCTTTAAATGTTAAATATACCCTGTCGATTGGTAAAGAAGAGGAAGAGAGCAAGGGTTTTGCTTTCATTTGTATTGGCATTGAGAAGCAGAGTAAGAGAGACATGAGAAAGGAGCATACAAAGCTTGCATGGTCAGCACTGTACACGCAGTTACACAGATTTAATCCCATCAAACAGTAGAGCCTCAAGCTCTTGAACTGTCCAGGACTGTGGTAGAGAATGCCACGTGGGTGGCATTGCAGCACATTCTGAAAGTGCACTTCTGCAAGGTTTGATGCATACCCTCAATCTGAAATTCAGAACACGCAATCTCGCTTTGTGCATTCAGCGCAAGGCCACTGAGGTAGACTGGTAGCGATCCATTTACACATTAATAACAGATGATTGGCTAAAGCAATTTCGTCTTTTGAAAACAAACAAGCCTAACCTGCATGCAGCTGAGTTCACACTGATGGAATTGTTCAGAAACAAGCCTCACCTGCATGCAGCTCAGTTCACACTTATGGAATTGTTCACTGCAGCTAAGTAGAAGGCTGCAATATTATATGTTTTATGATGTATAATAAACTTTAATTAATACTGATGGCAGGGGAAATCGAGGACTTTTTAAGCAGTTACTACATGGATCTGAATGTGCAAATTCATACACGTAACTAGAAGGGTGGATGACTAACACGACGAGTCACCCCAGTCTGCGCTCCCAAACGATATGCTCAGATCTATTAATAGGCAAGTGGTGGGTTTCTCGGGGAACGCTTTTATTAAAACAAACTGCAGTTGTGTGTGTGTGGGTTCCATCTCCCCACCGTTATGAAGGGGTATGTTTTCGAATCAATCCAACAATCTGTTAGAAAGTTAGAAGAGCTTTATCAGAAACTAACATTCAGTCGTCCGTGCAAGAAAACATTAAAGCAGTCTGTGTGAGTGACAAGCCTGCACACATTAATCTGCAACAGCAGTGAGTCAGCAGCAATCTGCAGAGTTCAAGGAAATACTATTGGTTCTGCTTTGTTTTAATGGCTGCTTTTCACAAATGTTAACAATTTTTTTTTTTAATTTATAAACTGACAAAGTTCTGTTGTCTTGAAAATGTGTACGCAGAAAATGTGTGTGTGTGTGGTGTGGGTCGGGGTAAAGCAGTAACTCACATTAACTACGGTACAGAAACTGTTAAATACAGTCATTATATCTCATACATGAGCATTTGGTGTGATGGAAATTCCTTTAGGTATTTAATGGAGGGTTGCATTTAGTTCCGCCAAGCTCTTTTGATGTTACTCCTGTCAAATTATCTTGGAAGTTATTTGACATTGTCAGCTAGTCTTGTTTATGCTCCATCTTTATTGAGGTTGTCGTGCATGGGGGATGGGATGCTGCAGTTGTTTTAAACAGCTTTACTTTTTCAAATATTGGAACGCGTGATATTAACAAACAATGGCACTGTCACAGACATCTTGAACTTCCTTGGCTTCTCTGTGTCTGCTGAGGGAGAGGAGTGGGGCGCTTTTCTATTTATACATTAGTGAAGGCAGCATTTGAATTTCAACCTTCTAAGGGAGGCGGTGGTTAGATGTTTTTAAGTGCTTTTGCCAATGGCAAGGAAGTGCTGTATTCGTTGTATATTTAACCCTCAGATTGTGCTGCAGGGTTCTTATAGTAAGGAGGGATGTGCAGACTGAGGAACTGGTCAGGGGGCTATTGTGCTGGGCATTAATGCCTTATGACACATTTAATTTAGTTAAGTCAAGTAAGCCTGTAATCACACTCCCTGGAATTGCACCTTTTCATTTCTTTCATTTGCTTGTTGCATGTCTCTTAAGTTCGGATATTGAACTGTAATGAAAGGGTATTTTCAGCACAGATTAATAAAGGGGTAATCCAGCCGGGGAGCATGGGGTTTGTATTTTGCAGCAAGCTGTTTATGTTTGAGAGAGAGAGCTCACAATGGAGTAAGTGGAGCTCTTTTGCTACAGGCATTTCAAGCCATCTCCAGAGTCTGTTTTAAGTTTATTTCAAATGCTTTTAAAATGGTCTTTGGGAATCACTCTCTTAGATTCCAGTTAAGGCGTTTGCGTTAACCCTTTATGTCATGCATGTCAGCATTTCCTCACTGGCTCTCTGTAAGGTTACAGAGATTTCATTTTCTTAGTGTTTTTTTCATTGTGTTTGCAATGATCCAGAGTTGTTTTTAATGCAATTATATACATGCTATAGTACTCTGATACAATTCTTTGCATCTGTGTCTGTGTTATGGGGATTCCACTTGAGTTCAGGAGCTGCTCTTCTGTTCTAGTTGCCTTTCATAGATATATGTACTAGATCAGGGTTTCCCAGTCCTGGTCCTGGGGGCCCCCTGTGTCGCTGGTTTTCATGCCAACTGAGCTCTCAATTACTTAACTAGACCCTTCATTGAACTGATAATGTGCTTAATTAGACCTTTGTAATTCTTTTCATCTCGTAAACAGTTGCAGAGTTCAAGTTACTTATAAAATGTTAAAGCTAACAGGAAATCTGCAACTGTTTGAGTGCTGAAAACAAGTACAAATTTAGTAAGTTATCAGTTCAATTAAGCGTTTAATTAAGTAATTGAGAGCTCAGTTGGAACGAAAACCAGCAGATACAGGGGGTCCCCAGGACCAGGACTGGGAAACCCTCTACCAGACCAGCTAAAGTGTCTTTGCAGAAGTAAGAGATAGGGCCATCTAGTGATCTGACACTTTCGATCAAGTTTGCTTTCTTGAAAATGCACTAGATGCATTACGAATTACGAATAGCAGGAAACTTTGGCTAATCTGGCCAAAGCTTTGGCAAGCAACTAGAATTGGAGAGTAACTCCAGAATGATAAAAAAAAACATCTTACAGAAAGCACTGTTTGAGTCATTGCAATCATAACCCCTCCGAATAAGTGCAAAAATCATAAATGTCTAAGAGATACAAATGGCAAAATCATAGACGAATAAAAAAAATAGCAAATATATTAAATGATTACTTTTCACAAGTTTTTACAAAGGAGGATACGGAGAACATGCCCCACATGTCAACCTGTTCCTATCCAGTTTTAAATAACTTTAGCATAACCAAGGCAGAAGTGTCAAAGGGACTAGGAGCTCTTAAAATAAACAAATCCCCTGGGCTGGATGAGATCCTCCCAGTAGTACTCAAAGAAATGAAAGAAGTTATTTACAAACCGCTAACCAAGATCGCGCAGGAGTCCGACAGACTGGAGAATTGCAAACGTAATACTGATCCACAAAATAGGGAACAAAACCGAACCAGGTAACTACAGACCAATAAGCCTGGCTTCTATTATATGTAAACTTATGGAAACTATAATAAGATCCAAAATGGAAAATTACCTATATGGTAACAGTATCCTGGGAGACAGTCAACATGGTTTTAGGAAAGGGAGATTGTGTCTAACTAACCTGCTTGATTTTTTTGAGGATGCAACATCGACAATGGATAATTTCAAAGCATATGACATGGTTGATTTAGATTTCCAGAAAGCTTTTGACAAAGTCCCGCACAAAAGATTAATTCTCAAACTGAATGCAGTAGGGATTCAAGGAAATGCATGTACATGGATTAGGGAGTGGTTAACATGTAGAAAACAACGTACTGAGGTAACCAGTGGAGTATCACAGCGATCAGAATTAGGTCCTCTGCTATTCCTAATATACATTAATGACTTAGATTCTGGTATAGTAAGCAAACTTGTTAAATCTGCAGTTGACACAAAAATAGGAGGAGTGGCAAACACTGATGCAGCATTAACGGTCTGGGCAGGAACTGGGCAGACCCATAACAAATGACATTTAATAGAGAAAAGTGTAAGGTACTGCACGCAGGAAATAAAAATATGCATTATAAATATCATATGGGAGATACTGACAATGTGGAGAAGCTATAAAAAAAAGGCCAACACGATGCTTGGATACATTGTGAAAAGTGTTATATTTAAGGGAAGTAATGTTCAAACTCTACAATGCATTAATAAGACCTCATCTTGAATATTGTGTTCAGTTTTGGTCACCTCGCTACAAAAAGAGATATTGCTGCTCTAGAAAGAGTGCAAAGAAGAGCGACCAGAATTATTCTGGGTTTAAAAGGCATTTCATATGCAGACAGGCTAAAAGAATTGAATCTATTCAGTCTTGAACAAAGAAGACTATGCGGTGATCTGATTCAAGGATTCAAAATTCTAAAAGGTATTGACAATGTTGACCCAAGGGACTTATATGACCTGAAAAAAGAAACCAGGACCATGGGTCACAAGTGGAGAGTATTCAAAGGGGCATTCAGAACAGAAAATAGGAGGCACTTTTTTACACAGAGAATTGTGAGGGTAATGTTGTTGAAGGTGACACCCTGGCATTCTTCAAGAAGCTGCTTGATGAGATTCTGGGATCAGTAAGCCACTAACAACCAAACGAGCAAGATGGGCCGAATGGAATCCTCTCATTTGTAAACTTTCTTATGTTATTAAATAGGTACAGCAGAAAAAATAAGAAAAGAACATTTTATTTGAAGTGGCTTACTCTTTAAGGCTTATGCAAACAGTTCGCAGCAAACCGTGATGCTGTTATAATCAGTACATCCTCCAGTGTTGAGTACAACAATGATGTCAGTGTCTTTTAATCCTCTTAACTCTGCTTCCAGAGTCTGTCTCCTTGTAATCTGCTGTAAATCCTTTTCAATTTATACAAACACACAGCAGCATGTTTTATTGTACGACTAAACCTAGGGAAGTAGGGAAGTGTGTACCGTACAGTAAACAGGACCTGGGGGTTTGGAGAGCCATGAAAGGTTTGGCTGCATGGTGATACAGCCTGAGCAAAGAGGACGAAGGTGAGAGGCAGTTGACCTGAAACTTCACACACGATCATAACACTAAAACTTCTCAAAGACAAGCGTCTTCAAATGTTGTTTCTGTTACTATTCCTGAAGAGTATGAGGTCTTTTACTCTGCATTCGGGCCTTATAAAAAATTCCCATACTGTAGTAAAATCATAGCAAACCATAGTGACAGCATGGTAGAGCACAGGGAAGCATTTTAAAGACCAGAGAGCAGGGTTAGAACATTTTAGAAATTTTAACATGCTCGGTCAGGCATGTAGTTCCAACTTTTTACACCCCCAAGTTAAGTAAAAAATAACCTTACATGCATGTAGCATCAGAATTATAAGTGATACAAGCATGTGTGACATGAAATTATAGTAGACAGCTCAAAGATTGAGTAGAAACATAGCTACATAATCAAACATATTATATTACGCCATCACATTTTAGCAAATATATATATATATTTTTTTTTTTGCTATTTCAACTACCGCATTATATTATACAAAAAGTGTAACATAACATATATGATTATAATCTATTTTATATATATTTTTTTTGGTCTTTTTAACATAAAGCTCATAAATATAGGTTTGATATATTTATCTGATCCATATATAATATAATATATATACATTTTATGATTGTTACTCTTTAAATGTTAAATTACATTACATTTTACATTTTACATCTTTACATTACATTTACAAAATTACATATGAATTTTTGATCTGACTAAATGGCATTGAAGTACTATTGAAACTGAACTTGTGGAAAAAAATGGTACATTTTGGGTAAAAAAAAACAACAGAGTTATAACCATTTGTACAATGGTACATTTTTCTATTTTCTTACCATTTGTTCAGTGAACAAAAATACTGTCACTGGTAGAATGGGTACTGAACTTGTCTGCCCTTTACAAGTAAGTTCACAGGGCTAAAACAATAACAATTGTACTACATGAATTGTAAAGACGTTTGTTTCCACGGTAGAAAGTGTTCATACTTAACAATATGAATAGGTTTTAATATGTTTGTTTCCGCAAGACAAAATGCATATTTTATTTTAAGCCTGCAGCGTGTGCTATCAAAACAAAAGTTTTGGTGTTATTTTTTATCTGTTGCGTCATATGGAGAATAAAAACAGGGCTTGTCATAATTTTAGGCCTATTAATACATTTAGCTAATGCCTTTATCCAAGGCGACTTCACAGCTTACTACTGCACTAGCTTAACTTATTGTTTGTTTTGATCTTTCTCTTGGATCCCTGGTAAGCTGCCGAGGGTGTACTGTCTATAATCACTCTTCAACCATATTAATCCTCCGGTCACCCCCTGCCTCTGATCAAACAACAGAGATAGGGACCTACTGACTGTCAAACAGAAAAAATTAAGCTGTGTGTTTCGTGAAGCTGTCTGCTTTATTTTCTGTTTTAAAAATATTTCTGTAATTTTCACCGTTTCGACGCCATGATAGTTATTTACACGCCTCCCATACAGCATTATTATGGTTATGTGTTACGTGAGGAGCAAGTTATAGGAAATTCATTGGGCAATCTGGCCGAATGCATAATTTAATAGAAATCTTGCTGGCTGGTCTGATTTACATTCGGTTTTAATTTTTGCCACTGTGGCGAACAAAGTGAAAATTAATTTAGCCACACAGAAAAAAACGTTATCTTGTGGCGACATGGCGAGCGGCATAAAAGCAAAGCAAGCTAATCATCTAATTCATTTCATGAATAGCTTGTTTTGCTTTTATGACATGAAAAAAAAATTGGATGCCTGACTCAAGCATTAGAAATATGTTTTTATATGCCCAACCGAAATTTTAACATGGCGCAGGCATGTCGGGCAACATCATTTTCAAACACTAGAGAGGTATGATCAAGCATATTAAAAATGCACAGTAAATCATGGTAAATAAAGGAAAAGCATTGGAATAGTGCAGAAATTTCTCTGGTACATTTTTCCAAGGGCTTTAGGACAGCAGAGTCTTGCAGGGAAAGTGAAAGCCCTTGCGATGCCCTCTGTCTCTTGTGGCCCCATGCCTCTCCTCTACAGAGCGCTCGTCCTTCTACAGTGGGGCGGCTAGGCTGCTGCTGCTGCTGTGCTCAGTTCCTTCAGAAACCCGGTTCAGTGGACATTCAAAGGCAACAGGTGGTCAATTATTCAGCGCTCACAAACCTGTAGTTGTCAACTTCCATTTTACTCCAGTCTAGTGTAGTTTGTGCCTCCATTGTAAGTTTGTGTTGAAGCTCTCTGGCTGCTCCCTCCGTTTATATCACATTGTCTGGGCTATTAACTGAAAAAAGACAGGTAAAGTGTGACTCACAAGGTTGAGTTTTAAACTACTGCAAGGTTTGACCCTATTCTGTCTTAGGGGAGAAAAAATGTATATCTGCAAGAACTAACTTAGTTGGAGGTGGGGTGTGTTTGTGACGTTACAAAATTGGGTTTTAAACTTTGCAAAAAGGTAATGTAATTAAAATATAATTATCTGTGAACAAAAGCTACTACTATGTGTAAGTGTTGAGTGTACTCCAAATCAATGCCTTATTCATATGAAAACAATATTAGGACATATGTGAAATCATACATAGCTATGTTAATATAGCTTATTTTAAAGGGCTTAATAAAACATTCTTTAAAACAGGGCTGAAGTTATGTGAATAGGGCCCATTGTTTTTAATGTTACCATGGAGATGTGGGCCACCCACATATTGGGCATATTCTTAATGTGTTGAACGCATTCAGTTCCCTGTTTAGAGCGGGTTAAAATCTCCTTGAACAACAAAAGCTACGCTTAGGTTGGCAGAGTAAAGTTGGCAGAAAAATGTGAAGCATGTGCTAAAGTGTGTTGGTGGATTGCTCTGAAATGCATGATTAGTGTTTCATTAATGAGGCTGCATTAATCTGCCAAGCTTTTCTTATCTGTGTGGGTCTCTGGGCACAAAGAGCTCTCATTCAGAAAGGAAAAGGTGACTTTTAAACTCATTTAGACCTCAAGTTTTTTTGGATTTCAAAAGTAAATTAATTATCTATGTATTCCATGAACATTTGATGTATTTTTTCATAACCTACGGCATCAGAATTCTGTCTCATGAGACAAAAATAAAATGGTAATATGATTTTAATATTGCAAGGGCAATGGCAGTGTAAGGTGTGAGAGATAACTCTTGCTACAGTGGAACATAATTCTGTGAGTTTCTGTCAGCATGCTTTCATGTGTTCAGTAAGAAGGTAATAAAGAATGTATCAAATCTTTACTTGGTACAGAAGCATGTGTGAAGTAAAATCATACCAGAGGCCACATACAAATTCAATGACCTAACTGGCTAAACATAGCCTTGTAATTGTAGAAAATGTGGGGATCATGTACACCAAATGGACCAGCAAGTGGAGCAATCATTTTATAGCTCCGAGTGGAGAATAATTAGTAATAAGTGGAAGTTTCAATTTCATGCTCTATGAACTATGTATAAAAAGTAAGTGTACGGAAGAGAAGTTCAAAGACATGGCTTCGACAGATGTATTATATCAAGCTTTGGCAAGAGAATATATATGTACTGACCTCTATATAACCTGTGGTATATATTGTAAGGTGGTATATATATAAGGTTTATGGACAAATTATAAGAAGGAATAAAACGGAATAGTTAAGGGCCCATCTTATTTTAAACTATGTTTTCAGTATAAATTTAAGTATATTTATGAGACGCCCCAAGACGATTCGAACCCCTCCAGATCTCCTCTCCACCCCCTGAAGGAGTCCTATACTGAGAGGATTGCAACACCTCCAGATCTCCTCTCCACCCCTGAAGGAGTCCTATACTGAGAGGATTCCAACCCCTCCAGATCTCCTATTCACCCCATGAAAGAGTCCTATACTGAGACGATTCCAACTCCTCTAGATCTCCTCTGCACCCCTGAAGGAGTCCTATACTGAGAGGATTCCAACACCTCCAGATCTCCTCTCCACCCCTGAAGGAGTCCTATACTGAGAGGATTCCAACCCCTCCAGATCTCCTCTGCACCCTATGAAAGAGTCCTATACCAAGAGGATTCCCACACCTCCAGATCTCCTATCCATCACTGAAGGAATTCTATACTGAGACGATTCCAACACCTCCAGATCTCCTATCCATCACTGAAGGAATCCTATACTGAGACGATTCCAACACCTCCAGATCTCCTATCCATCACTGAAGGAATCCTATACTGAGAGGATTCTAACGCCTCCAGATCTCCTCTCCACCCCTGAAGGAGTCCGATGCCTCCCAGCAGAGTCGGCTCACTTGGCCGTTATCTTTAAATCTGCTGTTTGATGCTAGTTGACCGTCTTACATAACTCAATGGATTGGAAGTTTAATACATGTGAGTTTGTGCTTTGTAATCAAATCACTGTAATCTGGTTATGTTTCAATTATGAGTCATTTGAGTCTTAATTATACATGATTGATAACCATTGATAATGACAATGACAGAATTAATTTTGCAATTCTAAGAATTTGAACCACAACACAAAGGAACACGTGCAGTAAGTGGTCTTAATAGAGTGCTGACCACAGTGTTTTTTCAGCACTGTTTGGGTCCCCATTTTCATCAGTTGAAGATATGTAGGTTTGTTGCTTTGATTTGCACATCAGTTTGGAATATGCAGATATCTCAAAGACAACGCTATTGTTGAAAAGTTGCAGCTGCTTCCTGGTGTCTTCATGTGTTCTCGTTCAAGCACCCTCCAATGGTATAGCTCCATTCAGACCATGTGACCTACAGCAAAGGTACCAGGATGCATCAGTTTATCTCAAGCTCTGTGGTAGAGTTATTTGCATACACTACACAACGGAAAGATTAAATAGGGCACAAGAATCATAAAAAGCTGCTGTTTTCTGTAATGGAGGAAGGCAACACGTTCTTGTATTAAAGCATTCATTTGTTCCAATCCATTTGCTTGGCATTTTCAAATTTCTCGGAGCAAACATGACATGCTTGTTTTCCTGGTTGAAACAGATGGGAATGTCACAGTTTGTCTGTTACCTTTTTGTTTTTCTTTGTGCACGCTGATCTCACCTCTATAGTTTTACAAAGTGGACCCCAGTGCAACACTGCGTCCGCACTTAGAATGAAGTTTGTACAGCACTGTGTGGCCCTGATCCAGGGTCTCCCGGTAGCGATACAGTACAAGTTTCTTTCATTACAAAGAAACCGTTCCAGACAGTTTCTCCCAGAACATAATTCAATACAGAGCTTGAGACAGAAAGCGTTCTCTCCTTAGCCGGTCCAATTGCACTAAATGTTTAACCTGTACTTTGTTAGGCAGAGGAGGAATGCATCCCCAAGGTTGCCAGTGTGTTTCTGTGGCAACAGCAGTCATTGTTGATGGGGGAAGATGTTTTTATGCATCTGTTAGTTAGGACTGTCAAGCAATTAATAAAATGAATCTTAGTTAATCTCATTTTTAATCGCATATTCAATGAATACAATTATTACATCCATCTAATTTAAATTTATTATTATTATTATTATTATTATTATTATTTATTATTATTATTATTAACTGTAAATAAAATATTTTAAAATGTGTTTATTTAACCAGGAATTGTACTCATTGAGATTGTCACCAAAATTTACTCCCATCTCTACACCCTAAATTAACCCCCCCACAACCCACCCACCCACACACACACCAAACCTCAAAACAAAGCTTTAGGTCTTATATGGATATCTTAAAAGCGTTTTCACTCACTGCAGCAACCCCTCATACCGTTCAGGAGGACTGAAGGTAGACAGACAACCTCCGGTCCTGCTGTCAGGACAATTGCTTCATTTCACCTGTCCATGTTTCTCCAACATTCCCTTTTCAAAATATTTTAAAAGATTCTCTCCTCTTTCCTTCATAAACATAACACTTTATATCTCTACCTGTTTCATCGCTTAAACTAAAAGAAAGAAATAAGAGAAAAAAAAGAAAAATAATCTAAAGCTGATTTCTGAGCAGTCGCATAGTTTCAAAGCTGTCAGTTATCTTCCCCAACTGTATTTTTTGTCTGCGCAGCCAAAAACAGTACACTAGATTCCAGAGAACAATTACTACCTTAACTGCCAGAAATACCCAATCCCAAAAAGTGTCATTCGCCACTTCACCAGACCAGCCAAAGCTCTACAGTATTCTGGCTTCTGCTTGATCCAAGTTCACCTCCATTTTGGCTTTGCGGAGCTGTGACTCGTGCTCTGCCAGTTTGGTTCACTTGAGAGTGGATACCTGTGAACACATTTCATTCAGGTGCCATGTAGTTGTCGTACGACCAGGCCGCAATCTCAAATCCACTGGCTTCAAGGGCAGGTAAATAAATGTTTCCCATCTGAACAGAGAGAATTGGTGTGAAATAAAAACCAGGGGGTGACTTACACTTAATATTACTATATAAAAATTCTGTGTGATTGTTCAGAATATGCCATATTGATTGACCTGTATTGATATACCAATATTCTAGACTATCTCAACCTTATAATGCACATAAGATTGATTAAAAACTAGAACCTACTTAAAAAATGATCACTATGCATTGAACAAAAATAGCGTGTGAATATTTAACTATCTAGCTGTAACACATTAGTAAACAACTGTTCCTTTTCTGCTTATTTAGTTATACAAACCTCCATCACATCTTGTGATATTCTCCATGCATTGCCCCCACAGATGTACCTGTTTTGCATACCACTTCTATTGCTAACTCATTATTACAAATAACATGTCCCTTCATTCATTTTAGACAATTTCATGTCCCTTCATTCATTTTAGACATATTCAACACTACAGTGAATTATTCAAATGTCACATTATTTTTAAAAAAAAGTCCATGTTGGGTGATCTCGTAGTCAGGCAACAGCAGTTTCGATGGTCCCGTTGTCTGAGAGTGAAATGTTCTGTATGATCAGCTGTTCCATTGTTGTTTCCACTTGTGTCCCAATACTTGAATCTCCCATCAGAATCATTATCAGGAATCACTTCATTGAAGAACCTAGAAGAAAATTAAATGCAGTATTAATTATTTTGATAATATCTGATTTCAATTAGACTTTAAATGGAGCCCTTCACTCTTTTTTTGTGTAATCTCTCATCTGGGAATGCATGCACTCAATACTTTAGCTTCAATAATCTTTCATCTCTGAAAAGGCTATTTATTCTGAAGACCTCAATTGAGGCATAAAAGTGTGATTTTTTTTCCCCAACATTGATTAATAAAATTACATATGTAAGTAAAACTGTGAGACGCTTATTTCTTCTGCCAGAATTAGTTAATCCAAATATATGTTAAAACAACAACAAAAAAACAAACAGCACATAAGGGTGTGTGTAAAAATGCCAGAGATTGAGACAGGTTGAAGTTGATATGCTACACAGGTGAACAGGATTTATTTACACACTGAACAGCTCACGTGACACTACCAGCAATGGTAGCGCACGGAGCACATACAACACAGTGCATGAAAACTGTGGTGGGATATACAATCTCAGAACTAACCTTTGTTCAATAATAAACTAACTCTGGTTAATCGCTCTTCCAACCCTGGTTCTGGTTCTCTCTCAAATTTCAGCTTATTTAGCCTGGTTAGCTTTTAGATTCCACACCTGGTACTTGCCCAAAAGTGCCATATAGCTACTGCTTGTAGACTGCATGACTGAATGATCATGTAATGACATTTAAACTAAATATACAACCATTTATAATAATCACATACTCATTATACAAAGAATTCACCTGGTCTGTAACATGCATCATGAACCCTATAGTATCATGACCTGTATATTGTGATACACCTTGTATCATGACATTGGGGTACCTTTACATCCCTTCCAGCAAGTGACAGCTGCAAGACAGTGCTGTCAAAAATGTGTTCTAGTGTATGCTGGCCACTAGCCACTTTATTATCCAAGTTTGAATAACTTAAGGTTATAGTATTCCACTCTCATGTCTCTTCTCTGCAGTTTACAGTCAAGCAAAATAAAATCAGGGGGCCATTTTTTGATCACATTAGCTCTTGGTGTTTGAAGATGATTCTTATGATTCACTCAGCTGCTTTTGATAGATTTTCACGTGTGTTTCACAAAACCCCACGTGAAACTACAACTTAACTAGCGATCTTGAAGCGCATCGTTTGGTGGGGTCTGATTCACACTTAAGCTGGGTGTAGGCACGTTTGAAATACATATAAGTGGTTTAAACGATTGTTCGCTTTTGAAAACGAAAAGCCAAAAGAATAAAAGTGTGAATAACAGTGTTATAAATCAAACAAAAATCAACAAGTGGACAAATATTGCTCAGAAAATGAACACCTCAAATACTGGCCCTCCAAGAGAGGGCACAGATATCCGCAAAAAATGGCAGGATTTTTCTAGTGTGTGTGTGTCTGTGCAGTAAAACGTGCACATAAGTTCTGCCCATGAACCCCTCATCCCATCTTTCTTTTGCAGAGTTCCAGTCAAACCCTAGTGGTCCCATAATCAGGTCAATAAAGCATACATTTACCGGCTACAAAAAATTATTTTATTTACACACCCACAGTAAACAGTAAACCAAACTGCACTAATCATACTTGCAATATTAATTAATTATTTTTCATTCATTCGATTTAAATGCGTGTTGATTGCATAAAGTTAGATCTACAATGATTAAAGCAGTATACTATGCAATTAAATGTACTTATATATATATGAAAATTAGGGCTGCTCCGATTAACAGATTTATCGGGCCGATTAATCAACTAATGAATTGATTGGAGGTAAATTTTTTCACAATTTAATCAAGCAGAGTTTGTTTTTTTCACGTTATAAAATGTCACATCCACCCTGACTGCTTGCCTGCCCTGATCAAAGTTTCATCAACGTCAGTCATGTGGACAGCGCCAGTTCAAAAGGCTACAGCAAGTGTGTTTACAGTAAAAAAAAGAGAGATGTCTCTTTTCACTGCTGGAAAGGGCGTGTTGATTAATCCCGCCACTGTCTCTCAGGAGGACTATGACCGCCTGAGGCCTCTCTCCTACCCCATGACGGACGTGTTCCTTATCTGCTTCTCGGTGGTGAATCCGGCCTCGTTCCAGAATGTCAGGGAGGAGTGGGTGCCAGAGCTGAAGGAGTACGCGCCCAACGTCCCCTTCCTTTTGATTGGAACTCAGGTAAGGCAGAGAACCATTCTCTGTCATGCAGTAATGCATTAGGATTGAGCTGTCCCACATATATAATGTCAGATAACTGCCTCCCAAGCTTCTTCAAGGTAGAACGTGTTACCGAATAATATTAAGTTGTCCAGTTTAGAATTTGTAACCTTCTTGGCCCTTTTGTTCAGTATACCGAACATTTTTAAATTTTAAATTGCCTGCGCTACCATCAGCCATAGAGCCCTTGGGTAGAGACGTTGAGAATACTGAACGATCAATATTTCGGGGGTCCCAAATATTGTATGTATTCATGGTATCATGTAAAGCAAATAACGCTCAAGGTTAAAGAAATGTTTCAAATTATTTGACGGAGGTCGAGAAGGACTTCTGGTGTGTAGTTCTTTAGTGTTTAAAGTGTTAATTACAAAGAGGTGATGACTGGAAAGTCACTGATAATAATAGACAAGGTTATGGACACTGGGTCTCGGCTCCCTGCTGGCTGCAGCTTGATCAGGCTGAATGTCACTCCTGGATTGTCACCAGGGGGGTTTAATTGCACTTGGCTGGATGATGGGCTGGTATGTGTGACACTCCGGTTTCAACATCACAGATTACCCCTAGAGGCAGTGTGATGCTTCTGTTTGTAACAGGTAGGGTGTGATTCACTGCCGTTACAGATTCTGACCTGTCAGTGAGAGGAGATGAGGTTAAAAGCTCTGTAAGCACAAATGCTGAAGAGCCCTGCCTGAAGATGTGTACTGTCCAGTATGCATATACTGTAGGCCTGCATTTGCTCATTTATAAGTGCATGTTATGAAGACAGAGCTTCTTGTATTTTTACTATTTGTAGAGGGTAGCTCAACAGTGATGCAGCTTCTTTTTTTATCCCTGAATGTAATTTCAGAGGATTGCAGCAGTCAAGACTAGTTTTGTCACAGCCAGGCCTGCATTATTGACTTGTATTGTAATTCAAACAGAGTTTTGCAGCACCTGCGAAAGACAAAAGAGTAAATAGCTGTGTCTGTGTTCTGTCCTTCATGTTGTCTTTTTTCTTTACTTTTAGATTGACCTCCGTGATGACCCCAAAACAATAGCAAAACTGAACGATATGAAAGAGAAGCCCATAGGCATGGAGCAAGGGCAGAAACTGGCCAAGGAGGTACGTCCAGAATTTTAACTTGTATGGAACCCAACCAGATATCGCTAATTAACAGGTATTCAAAGACTCGTCACCGACTTTCCATATATATATAATAAGGGATTATATCTGACCGATTAATCAACCAAAGAGTTGATCAAAGATTCATTTTATTTTACAATTTAAATTGTGCAGAATTATTTTTTTTCACATATTAAATAAAATCAGCCAATAGAAGATCTGAATTTTTCCATGGCAGTCCAATCATAAGTGAGCGGAGGCAGGCATAAACAGCTGAAGATATTCTACTTTTCAGTTGACGGTCTTGTGAGGTTAACCAATGGGAAAGTGAAATATCTCCCCTGGTTTTGCAGCTATCCATTCATTAGTCTGTAGAGGTGGGACATAGGTATGCTAATGTTAGCGTGATATTAAACAATATTCTGAAAAAATTATGAGGTTCTTAAACACTTGATTCTGTTGTTTACCTTGGCATTCACTAATTGGCATTCAGAGGGCACAACGAAGGCACCAATTCCTCAAATAGAGGTAATTATGTGGAATTCCTTTCTCTGATTTCTGACTACGACAGCATGTTAACCAATCGCTTGCCAATAGCCAGAGTATTCTAGGGAACCTCTAACAAGATTCATAATGATTAAAAGCAGAAGTACAGGAAGCCAAGTACGCAGCTGTAATAAAATAATAAAAATGCTTTTAAAAAGACCAAATTCTCATAGGGCATTTTTTTTAATTCTGTAGATTTTTTTTAGTATTACTATGCAGGACAGTCGCAATAAGATTGTTAACTAAAAATGTGCACGGATTAATCGACGATTTTTATCTACCGATTAATCAACTAATGCCTGTAAATTAACCGATAAAAAAATGTAGTCTAGTGATAGTCCTAATATGTATATAAATACATGCGCGCGCGCACACACACACACACACACACACACACACACACATTAAAATGGCCCCAATTTCAATTACACACCTCCATCAGCGGTATAATTTTAGATATTTTAAACTGTGTGTGTGTGTGCGTGCGCGCGCGTATGTATTTATATACATATTAGGACTATCACTAGACTACATTTTTTTACACACACACACACACACACATATATATAAAATAAAAGTAGTCTCCATTTAGTCATCAACCATGTTGAGTAAAAGACAAACTGGAGCCCACTAGTTTGCAGACTGGTATTACAAAAGATTTAGAAGTGAGTAGTTTCTCGAGATTTACGATTATACTGTATTTACACTATAATCATAAATCTCGAAAAACTACTCACTTCTAAATCTTTTGTAGTCATTTTTGTATTACTTTAGTATAAATACATGTTAATTTGAATTCATATGTTGTTTCTTTCTGACTTTATGTGAACAAAAAGACACACATTTGCCTGTTTTCCCATTGGAAATAGTGATATTTTGAAATATCACTGTCCTGGTCACAAAAGCAAAGTTTGTGGGGAATAATAGCCATTTTCTATACTTTTGAGGCATAAACAATTAGGAAATAACACTTACTACCCAGGAACAAAAAAAAAGAAAAAATTTGTTACAGTGTTATTTAATCATTAAAAGTACAACTATGGAAGCATGAAAGAGCCCATGAATTCGTAATAGGTCATCAACACATTGTCAAGAGGGACTCTAAAAAGATAACTGATATTACAGTCTATGTTTCAAATTCAGTAAGTGAGAAATAACAGTTCAATGGAAGATTTATCCCTCTACATACACATACAGTACTTTTTTTCCGCAAATGGGTATGGAAAGTTACCTGCGATGTAGCCTCTCAATCCTTTCTTTGTGGCGGAGAAACTAGTAGTTTTTACATGCGTTGAATATTCCTTTACATTACCTTCCAATATGGAGACTAACCTGGAAACATTAAGTACACATAAAGTTTACAGTATTATTACAGTTACCTTAAACTTTGTTTCCATACTTGTGGGCCACATTGCTCACAGCAAAGCAGATTGGTTCATCTCCTCTGTTCCACAGCAGGTGTGGTGTCCCAGGCAGTAAGGGTTAGTACTGGATACTCCCCACTGCATTGCTTTCAAACCCAGCCCTATTGGCTAGAAGCAAGCACTTTCTAGTAAAAGTAATATTCTCCTATGGGAGACCAGCAGCAAATGAAAAAGTCACTGGCAGTATCCTCATCATTGAATTCTGACTGTACGAAAGACAGTGGCCCTTGACATGGAGAATGGGATTCTCTGAGTGTTTAATGAGTGCTGTGCAGGGAGATGCTGAGCTTGTCTTTAACCACATGCAGGGTGTTTCTTTGTTTGAGTCCAAACTGTGCCTACTGCCCAGGAAGGGAAGTGTTGAATCTAACAATCTGTTTTATAAAAAATTTGCCAGGAGCATGAAGTCAGATCATTACCTTTTTAATTTTTTTTAAGTTCCATATTTTTAACAGTTGTAGAAGTTCAGGGAGTGATACAAGAAGTACTGAAATATCACAGTTATATGCTGACACAGTCCTTAAAAACAGCACTTCCACTAAACTATTTATTAACACAAATAATGTGTGAAGCAGTTTATCCTGTATAACTAGCAGTTGTAATCCCGAGCTGTAAGAACCAGAGGGTGTGGTTAAAGAGCAGCGTGGTTGTGGATCGCATGTGGAGGTGCTTCCTAACCCTAACCCTATTCTCCTCATTTGCAGGTTGGAGCCTGCTGCTACATGGAGTGCTCAGCTTTAACACAGAAAGGCTTGAAGACTGTATTCGACGAAGCCATCATCGCTATCCTGACCCCAAAGAAGAACGCTCTGAAAAAGAGACTGGGCTCCACATGCATAAACTGCTGCTTGATTACGTGAGGAATGAAAAGACAAAACACAGACAGACTGAGGAGGGCATGAGGAGACTGGATGTGCCAAACAGGGTCATTGTGGAAGGCCTCCTGTGGTATCAGTGAATGGAGCTGCAGGAATACCGATGTGTTCAGTACAACTTTTACACAAGAATTTGTACAAATATCATTAAAAGCCCAGGAACCCAACACAGACAAAACAACAGAGTAAGATGCTAGGGTTAATACATACGACATTTATTTCCTCTCCGAGTACACCACAGGCTCTGTTTTTATTTCCAGTAAAGCAGACACAAGCAAGTTATGTATGTAGGCAAGCCATCCGCATTACTGGAATTGAAACCGATCCTATTGACCGGTAGGGACTTGCTTTCACTATAAATAATAAAACCGCTTTATCGTCACCAAGGCACTGCTACAAATGATAACCTCCAGAATGCTGTGCTGCTTGTAAAACTAAAACAGTAGGTTGTGTTTGGTCCATTGCTGCTACTGTGGAGAGGAAGGACTGACGAACACGATCACTTGGCTTCGCACTCTTAAAATCAGACAGCAACGTGGCCCGGGCTGCAGGTATTGGGACCCCCAGCATCTCTGATCAGCCGCCTCCTTGCCGTGTTTACTTGCTTTTGTACGTCAGCTGCTTCCTGTGCCAATGTATCCAAAGCGGAGCGATGAAGAGTCCGGCCACAAAGCCAAGAGTTGCTCCGAGCGTACAAGAAATAGGCCAGACCTGTGTGAACAGAAGAATAGGCAGATACAGATATATTGTGAGATGAGCACAACTTTTTATTTTAGCCTTTAACAAGCTTTCTTGTCTATTATAATCCACTGTTGCTTTTTATCCTTAAGTAATATTTGATGTTGCCGTGTAGCAACGCTTAATGACAATTTCAATGACTTGTGTATCAACCTGTTATTTTCAACAGCTCTGTGAAGCAGTTTCTCCCTCCCCCTCCCTTTAGAGGCTTGAAAGAGCCACTTGTACATGACGAGACTGAATTGCAGCAGGTTCCAAGGGGGAGAAGAGTTGAAATGCTATCTGCCTTCTCAATAAAATGCACCTGCTAATAAAATGACGACAGAGTAACCATGGCAACACTAATTGCTGTACAGTTTGTTTTTTGATGCACATTTAAATGTAATTACCTGTTTTGGAGTGGTTACACGATTTGAGCTGCACAGATAAATGAGCTGACCTTTTGTCTTTTTTCCTAGGAAGTGTACAATTCCTAATAAAAGGCATATCCTATTTTATTACTTGTGTTTTGTTTTGTTTTTTTTCCCCCCACTGGAGCCCTGCGATGATTAGGTAATTCAGAAGGATTCTGAAACACTGTTTGTTGCAGCCCCTGGTATCTCCACTTTTAATGTTGAAGTTCAGACACAAGGCAAAGGTCACACTACAGTAAAAGGTCATTTACATTGTTACTGTCTTTGTTATACAAAGAGGTCAGCAGCCAGTATTTCATTTCCTTTAGCCATGTGGGAGGGTTTCATTCATACAGGAAACACCAGCTCCCACACTGAATTCAGTGCGCTGTAATTCAATGTAGCTGCAGTGTGCTGTAATCCAGTGTAGCTGCAGGGAGCTGTAATTCAGTGTAGCTGCAGGGAGCTGTAATCCAGTGTAGCTGCAGGGAGCTGTAATCCAGTGTAGCTGCAGTGTGCTGTAATAAAAGCTCTCACACATGTCTCTCGCATTCTTGTCCTCCAGTTGTACAAAAAAAAAAAAATCTCCAGACTTGACAGAACATCATCACCCGATTAGGAGACCTACCAAAACAGTCCTGCGAAAATGTAAATAACCAGAAATGGTTCGTTTATTGTTATTTAATAGCTCTCCATCTGTTCTGTTCATACCTCAAAACACTCTGGCTTTTGCACTGAAACACAATTGACACAAACTTCTATTTTCTCCAGGTTACAGAGTGGACTTTAAAGCCTCAACTATCCGAATAAAGACATAAGGCTTTACGCTACAGCCCTGATATTTACCCTGTTAAGATGCTGGTTAACATTGTAGGCAAAGATATACATTTACTGTAATGTTTAATATTATGCTTATTATACCTAATTGTATTGATCCTGGTAGTCCTCCTATATGATGCTGCCCAAGGGTTACCCAATTAACCCCAAACAAGACTGAACCCCCCTGCAGCAATATCCAGGACCTGTTTTGCTCCCGCCCCCCCCCCTCGAAGGCAGAGCATTCAGCAGCCGCCGCAGCAACAGAAACTCCGACTCTCATTTTCCTCTGCTCACTAGCGCCATAAAACGACAACTGTTTGCAGTGCTATAAATTAGTGATGAAGTGAACAGTGCTCCTTTAAAGCTACGCTCCTGTTAGCGCTTTACATACATTGGAACCTTATTAAAGTGAAAGTGATGCAATTCGTCTCTTGCTGCAACCAGGCGCCTTCGTTATCTTATTTCCTCTTTCTCTACCCCCACAAGAAATGAAAACATCATGCCAAGACCGCACACTGGTTCCCTGCTGAGGCTTTTCTTTTGACCCTTCTGTTCAGGCACTGTGTTTTATTGCTCGTTAAGTGCTCATTAAAGTGCAAGGCACAGAGCAGGGGAGCACAGAACAGTCCAAACCTCCATAGATCACAATCTGCGCTGTCAGAAACGATCATAACCTTGCCATATTGGTTCTTGAGTTCAAAGACAGGAACGAGTTATGTGCTAATCAAGGGGCTGTTTTAATTAGAATGCTTAGGGTATTGTTTTTAAAACCCAAAAACGACAGTACTGCACAGTTGCACTGAACAGAAATCCACTTTCTGACAACCTACAGAGTTTGGCACAGTTCATCTAAAAAAAAATATATATATATTTTCTAAAAGCTGACATTACCGACAGGAACCAACAGAATCGCTCTCATTCCCATGGCACACATTGAAGCTAATGTTTCTTTTACATGTTTGGCTAGTTTAGACAGAAACAGAGCAACACTCAAAACAACACAAATGTCTATATGAGCGTTGATTCATATCCATAAGTTCTACAACAAACGCATCAGCTTTGCAAATGCCATATACTGCAATAACCTAGAGGTCAGACGTGATGTAATTCAGTTTGAATGGCTGAGTAGAGACCAGTGACAATCACAGATTCGAAATACATGTCCTGTTATTAGATGTCCATAAACGGGAAGGCACAGGCACTTATGCATTAGTACAACAACTACTGTATATAACGTTTTGGAACAAAGGAAAGCAATAACTTGGTCTGTATTACTTGGTCTATTTTTTGTAACTCAGAATGTGTGCTTCAGTGTTTTCTTCTTTCTATCTTCCCCATCTCAAAGTTTTATTAAAATCTATGTGGATAAAAGATGAATGCACCAGCCAACTGCAGCATACACAAACCTCTGTTGCCATGACTACCCTCCACGTCCCTAACTTAATTTGAAACCAATGTCTTCCAATATACTGAATCCAAATAGACAAAAGATCTCACAAACAGTTGCTTGAACAATCAGGCAGTATAGTAATTCCTGATATTGAAATGGGAGGGAGTGGATTTTATTTGATATACGGTGTGCTGTAGGCAGCAATTTTCTTCCACAGTGTCTGTGCTCATTGACTGATTGCTATGTGGCCACGAGGAAGATTTGCTCACTGACAGTTCCTGAGTCTAGTTCTTTTTTCTTAGCCCATATCTACTCAAGGACTTCAAAGCAAACAACATCCAGTGAGACCATCCCTGTGGTTCTGCTATGAAGTGATTTTCTCTGTTGTGGGAGAGAAGAGCCAGCTGGTAAATGTGATCATTTCACAGGTGCAGCTTAGCAGCGGATTATCTCTCTAATCCCCTGTCCTGCCCCTACAGAGCTGGCTGGCCTAGCAGTACATTCAGTGCCAGGCATGGTATGTGACCCCTGAACACTGCCCAGCCCCTGCCAAGTCCGATCAGTGGAATTTAAAATGTTATCATGGGTCATCATTAGGGGTTGACAAAACAAGAATAATGATTGGATGACAAATAAATGCATAACTGAACTGTAATTGATGAATGATGTGGTACAATTACAGCCAAATTATGTTTCCTAGGATTCGCAGCAAGCTGTACAGAGCCCCTGGTAGAAACACCACTCTAGTCAAGTTCATACCTGCCAGTCAAGATGAACTCCGCTTCAGTTCCTTTATTTCAGCTGTGAGTGTGAGTGTGAGTGTGCGAGTGACAGTGAGAGTGTGCAAGTGTGTATGTGTGTGAGAGTGAGTGTATGTGCGAGTGTGTGTGCGCATGTGAGAGTGTGAGTGAGTGTGAGTGAGTGTGTGTGTTACCTGCCAGGGTCGCTCCCAGTCCAGGGGGATTGGAAATGCTCCCAGCCAGGCTCCAGTTACACTGCTGGCTGTGGTGATCTGTAGACTGGTATCCCAGATCGACATTGCCCTGCAATCACAAAGCAATACAGTTTATTCACACTGAACACAGGGTTAGAGGTGTATTCACACTGAACACAGGGTTAGAGGTGTATTCACACTGAACACAGGGTTAGAGGTGTATTCACTGAACACAGGGTTAGAGGTGTATTCACTGAACACAGGGTTAGAGGTGTATTCACACTGAATACAGCTCCGTTTGTCCCATCTGTGCGATAATAAAAACAAATCTAGTGAGAAACAGTGAAGTTTAGTGAAGAGAGAGACTGAAGTTCAGCTCACTTGTTGCCTACATCACACCTTGCAGTAAACTGTTTTGATGGAACAAGGCAGTTGTTATTTATTTGTTATTTTTCATCTTTTTGGGACATTTTTTGTTTTGTAAGTGAGAAACTCTAACGTGTGACATGTGTACAGTATATTGTATGTACATACAAGTGTCAGCGGTTTATGATCAGGTCACATTAATCTCAGGCTGCAGCTTGAAGCTGAACTGTAATTGAAGTTGCAGGGAGACAGATTGTCATGCATATTGCCCCAGTACCTCAGAGAGTTTCTGCTTCCAGGAGATACTTGGGAATCTAAGAGAGTCTAGACTATTTATTTTCCCTGACCTACTTAGGATTGCTCTGGTACAGTACGTTACTATTTTCAGTTTCCTGGGATGTCTCAAAGGTGCTTGAGAAACCCACACTGTACTGGACTGTGCTGCCAAGGGATTTAGCTTAAACTAAAACTCAGTCCTAATCAGTGCAATATTTGAAAGTCTCAGGTTTGAGTGATGTCCTTGTTTTCCAGTCTGCAGTGGCACTGTTCTGCAACACTGCAGTGTCCCTGCAGCACAGAGAGAGGACTCCTGTGCTCACCAGTGCACAGCAACTGCACCAAATACAGTGGAGCCAAAGAAGACTGTGAACAAAATAGGGATTCAAAATGTCCAACTCAGATTATATACGTCCTTTTTAGACAGAAATGACAGTATGTATGTATGTATGTGTGTGTGTGTGTGTGTGTGTGTAATATATATATATATATATATATATATATATATATATATATATATATATATATATATATATATATATATAGACACACACACACACAATGCCTATAGAAAGTCTACAACCCCTTTCAAAACGTTCACCTTTTGTTGCCTTATAGTCTGGAATTAAAATGCATTAAAATAGTTTTTTATTTCATTTATCTACACATCCTACCCCACAATTTCCAAGTGAAAACTATATTCTACACATTTGCAGAAAACGAATTAAAAATAAAAACTGAAATAATTGTATTAGCAATCCTAAATTAGCTCAGGTGTAACCAATCGCCTTCAAAATCACACACCAAGTGGCCTCCACCTGTGTTAAACTGTAGAGATTCACATGATTTCAGGTTAAATTCAGCAGTTCCTGTAGGTTCCCTCTGCTGAATAGTGCATTTCAAAGCAAAGACTCAACCATGAACACCAGGGCGCTTTCAAAAGAACTCCGGGACAAAGTTGTTGAAAGGCACATATCAGGGGATGGTTATAAAAAAGGCCTTGGAGCATGGTCAAGACAATTATTAAGAAGTGGAAGGTGTATGGCACCACCAAGACCCTGTCTAGATCAGGCAGTCCCTCCAAACTGGATGACCGAGCAAGAAGGAGACTGATCAGAGAGGCTACCAAGAGGCCAATGGCAACTTTGCAAGAGCTACAGGCTTTTATGGCCAAGACTGGTAAAAGTGTGCGTGACAACAATATCTCAAGCACTCCATACATCTGGCCTGTATGGTAGGGTAGCAAGAAGGAAGCCATTACTCAAGAAAGCCCACCTTGAATCCATCCCTACTGTGAAGCATGGTGGTAGCAGAATCATGTTATGGGGATGTTTCTCATCAGCAGAGACTGTGGCATTTGTCAGGATAGAAGGGAAAATGAATGGAACAAAGTACAGAGAAGTCCTTGAGGTGCTAGGGAAGCTGCACTGTGGTTGATCCCTAGAGCCAGCATTGTATCCGTTGTGTGTGCTGATGCACCAGGGAGGCAAAATAGGCTAATCCCTGGAGACAGCATTACACTTCAGCCATCAACACCAGGGAGAAGGATATCTACATCAGATGGAAGGAAAGGCAGATGGATCACATCAGTTTACAGTAAAAGAAGCTAAGTCTTAGTTGGTGTTTAACTTGGCAAGAGCTGAGTCCAATATCAGCATGAAGTTTTAACACCTACTCTCATGTAATGGTAATTTTTAAGAAATTCAGGAATGCTGCAAACCCATGAATCAAGCCAAGTACGATACTATAACCAGTATTGTACTTGTTCCTCAATGTTCCTCAGCATGCATGCATAAATAAATAAAAACAATGTAATTCATACGTAGGACGGAACAAGAACTCTTACTGAACCCTTTGTAATGAAAATAAAAGCACTTGAAACAAATGTAATGATTTTTGTGTTTCAGCAGACAGTTTCACTTGTACAGATTCAAAAACAAAGATCAGATCAATTTGCTGAAACACTTCTATAGGAATTCCAGCTGCTATGCAATATAAATTAAGAACTGTCAACATGCACTGTAGAAGGCAGCTTGCTCTGACCTCTGACACACAGTGCTGCTGAAGAAGGACAAAGTGAAACATTCAGAACTCATTTCTTAAAAAAAACAAAGTGTTTTGCCCTCAGTTTAAGAAAAAAAAAAAAGAAAGAAATCACTTGGTTCATCTTTGCTTTGATAACCATGGTAACCAAAATATAAGGATTCTTTTAAATCATTACTTATTTAAACAGGGTTTTTTGTGTGTCTATTTTATGAATAAAATAGATAGCCGGTCCAAAAAAAAAAAACTGGCTAAAAATCTAAAAGTTTAATGAAAGTCAAACACTTAATAGCAAAATAACCGTGTGATGTAGAGATGGACAGACGCTTTCACTATATCCCCAGCACAAGGGACATGCATCTCAACTGGGGATAGTTACTAATGTTAAATATTGGTGAATATCTTTTTTTTTTTTTTGATGCAGGAACAAGCCACAGGTTTGTCCAAACTCCCAGAGGAAATGGGCTCCCAACTCTGCATAAAGCCAATGAATTTGCCTTATTACTGCACTTTAGTTTTTGTGCATGAGGGAGAGCTGGTTTCCAAGTGGCAGGAATTGCATTTAACATTTAGGAAATACCAGTTAGAAATGCAGGCAGTGCACAAGCATGCCTTCCGAGTGATGATTGGGAAAGCATCACATTTGTTCCCTATGTTTTGGACTGCAGGGGTTTTACCGGGCTGCATGGGAGTGTTTTCAGTCTGTGCTGTACAGAAGCTTCCTGGTTGAACACTCCTGCTGAAAGCTGTACAAGAAGAACAGAAGAACATACCCATTTCTGCTGAACACCCGAATCCAAGCCTGAACGTTGGGACCCAGTATACACAGGCAGCGCAGAGTTGTGAAGGTGGACAGCAAAACAGCAAAGGAAAATGTCTCCGAAGCCGACCTGAAAAAACAAAACATATGTCCGCTCGAGGGATCCTTCTGCATGCAATTACCCCAACAACAAGCTCATTTAAAGGGATGCTGGGTGTTCGTAATCTCATTTATGACCCTTTAAAGAGATAATTTATATACTCTACATTTCCTTACAGATGCCATTTCTTTCTCTTTATATTTCACATTCCCCTTGTGCTTTATTATGTTAAAATCATTCGGAGGGGTTCTGGGTTATGTTGTTCCCATAGTGAGATATTATCGTTCTTCTCTAACTCTGCCGTTACTTTGCTTTACGCTTGTCTGGAGAATCCATAAGTGCTGTGAATGAACAGCCTTCCCCATTCTACTCAAACCATGTGCCAATGAGAATGTACTGATTCATTTAAACACTGCTGGACACTACTACTCTCCCATATCCGAGCAACAGAACCAATCAGAATGATACCATCATAAAACAGCAAGGGCAATCTAGACAAAAGAAATTCAACTGGCACTTAAAGCTACTTGCTCTTTAATTTCATACACCTTTCAACATGAATCCAGACAGACCAAAAGGCTCCCAGACCCGAGACGTACTTACTCAAGCAACGGGGCTCCATACAAGACAACAATCCCGTGGAAAAGCAGGCAGGAAAACATAAAATACAGACAAGATTTGGAGACTTTAGCCACCTAAAACAAATGAGAAAAAAAATATACATAGTAACAAATTTCTATAAAACATTAGAAAAGTAGTTCAACAAAATGCGCTCAGTGTACTGACATACTGTACTGCAGGTGATCCATAAACTGCTCCACCCCAAGGGTCGGAGGAAAGGTAAACGCTGAAATGACCTTCCTTCAAAAAACTGAATGCAAGTCCAGACACCACCGTTGGATCACGTTACAGGAACTATGTATCAAAGTAAAGGAGTGGCCAGGTTATGCTTTTAAACTGCATCTTGTTAATTTGAACATGCATCTTCAATAAAAAGATTTCAATATAAAGCTGTGCAGTTGGGTCAGTTATGAGTGGAAGCAGACGCAGTCCCAAGTGCTGACCTTGTGACTCAGTGTATTCTTCTTGGCTGGAGGGCTGACCCCCAGCAGTGTGTAGACAGCTATGTTGACAGCAGCCACTCCCGCAGTGCAGATATACAGCCACACCAGGTGAGTGCCATACACAGAGAAGTCATCCAGCAGCACTGCAGGAACAATCGTTGCCATGACGATGGACAAAGCGATGATGCAGTGGGCCGAGACCATGCCCTTTATCTCTATGTCCTTCATGGCGACCTTTTCTTTTACCTGCTGGGAAATAATGAATCAATTCCTCTGACCAACCTAACAGCGCCCCCTGGTATTAGTAGAGGGAATAAAGTGAGGATAGAACATTCAAGAACTGGCAGAAGAAAGGTTTAAAGGACACTGTTAGGACAATTGAAGTCGCACTTCTTTAAAATGTAAAAAAGAAAAACAGGGATGGAAATAAGCCAGTAATTACACAGCAAAACAAATCCATTACTGTTTTTAATTTAGCCACTGTGTGTAGTTAAGAAATGTGTACAATTAACTCATAAAACTTGGGACTGGCTTAAATGGTACATGTGGTACATTATAACATGTATCAAAAATATCAGCATAAACCAATAAAACACTGGGCTTGATATCAATTTTACAGGAGTTTTATGGAAAAATTATCCCTAACTTCAAAACACAGAATTCTTAAAACTTATATGAGGTCATGTAGACAAACACTTCAGCTATAAACCCTTTTTAGTGTACTGATGAAGAATAGTATGTGCTGGTATTTAAATCAGGTAGGTTGTGAAAGACCGCTCTACCAGATCACATTACCGATAGTAAACTATTCCTCTCCTCTTACGGGAACTTGAACAGTATATATGTCTCAAATCACCATGTTAGCGCAAAGGGGACATACATAAATCGACACTTCCCATTATTTGACCACCACTCGCAGGGGTTTAGAAAAAATAAAAAATAAAATTCACCTTATTAGAGTTGAGTTTTCTCAAAACCACTGTACTAGAAAAAGGAAATATTTAGGCTAACTAGACTGTTATAAAACAGAAATTTGCCAAGGCAGCAGTCACAAATTTCTGCACATTTAGATTATAAACCCCGAACCTGTCTGTAGTATAAATACCGTTTACAGGAAAGACAGAAGAGGTATTGGATTGTAAAACACTGCAAAAATAAGCAATGCAAAAAACATACAGCATGTTGACTTTACAGATCGCAATAGGTATCCACGTATAAAAAAGTACAGACATAAAACAATTCTAAACAGCATACCTAAATCGTAGAGATGTCGTACGAGTAGTTGTTAGGGTTACTGCACGATAAACAAACAAACACGAATCCACTACTCTAAATATGCAGTTATTCTCCCTTTGTAATTTCTTATTTTTATTGCTTAATGGAATGCTGCTACTGTGTTGGATTTATACACGCCTCCACAACCCATTTGAAGCTTTTTATCAGAAAGCCACCACCGTTCCTGTTCCACGGTTTAATGAAAGGGCGTGTTGATTGAAGTCAACTACGACCAACCAGATTGTAAAACTGTTCCAACGACCCAATCGGCAGTCTGGAAGGCAAGTCGCCTAAGACAATCGAGGAAAATTGTAAAACTGACGCCATTTCGGCTTCCTCGAGTACGCGTCATCTTGTAAAAACAAGGCATAAATGGAGCCAAGATGGCGAACTCAGAAGCGCAGTTTCTCAAACGCAACTGCGACGCTGTTTAGAACGGAAGCTGTTTGGCGAGTCACAGGAAGTTAGGTCAGATAAAAACATTGCAGTACGAACCTTTTTGTTATTATTTAAAGACTGTTCATTTGCATTTTGTCGTTTAATTTTATTTTCGCCAAACTTTTAACAAAAGCAAGATGGTCTGCGACAATTGTAAGTGTCAGTTTTGAACCGATATGTATATCGCAATAGTATGTTAGCACTGTACAGCGTGCGAAAATAAATTCATGTTTGATTCGGTGTACTCAAAATAAATGAAATTAATGTCACTAATGTGGATAGCTACTATTTATTGTTGTTTATGTGTGTTTGCTTGGTAGACCAATCTAGGTGGTGTACTGTACGGTACTTCTCGTGTCCTAATCTAAACAAAACATAAAAAACAAACGGGCTGTCCCTCGACCCCCACCAAACAGCATACTTTCTTCAGTCTTATTTTATGTGTTTTTTTTTATTTTTTACGAAATACATCTAAGTTTAAGTCGCACTCTCGCGTCAATGCAGTTGCATTCTTTAAAATGGCTGGGTAATGCTGTGATTTTGGTCATTCACCTACTGTACCTATAGAGACACTGAACTGAAAGAGTAAATGCCGCTGACTTTGCAGAAACGTCAAGCTTTCGTATAAATTATGCGTTGCAACACAGGTTTAGGCATCACAAGTAAGGCATAATATAAAACAATGTTATCAAGATGGAATGGCAGAAAACTGTGTAACAAGATTAATGTACTAATATATTGCATCGTATTAACAGGCGAAAAAAAACTGGGCAAAGTCATCACTCCGGACACGTGGAAAGATGGAGCCAGAAACACAACAGGTACAGCTGAGTCTTGTTCCCATAGGGAGGAGGGTGTGATTTCAGCTGAGGGACTGCTATGATACCAGCGATGCATCTTCCTTTTAAACATAACCACACAAGCTGTGTATGTAATTTGATTCTTAACCTTTGCTGTTAATAAAATTAGAGTAAACTGTCCTAACATCATAGTTAAAGACACAATGTAAATAACAGGTAGATAGATTAAACATGCTCCACAAAGTAGCGTTGTTAATTAATTTTATGGCCACACTTCATAAACCAATCACTTTGTTTTCACTCTGTGTCACAGAAAGCGGAGGCCGCAAGCTGAATGAAAACAAGATGCTGACATCAAAGAAAGCGAGGTGAGTAGCTTGCATTTGTCAGTTCTCTGAACCATTCCAAAATGCAATCAAGTCAGTCTGCGCAGTGGCTCTGTCTTAGGAAAGTTCATTACGCTTATGCCTTCCATTATAGGAGAACTGTCTGCATCTTTAAAGTGAGTCGCATGTTTAAAAAAAGAAACAAATACAAAAAAAAATCTACTAATTGCTCAAAATTCTAACAAAATGACAGTGTTACAACTTGGCAGTTTGCAGTGCTTCGGTGTGAGAACTGTTCTTAACCCCTTTGCAATGCACATCTTATTTCTATGTTTATGTAGGTTTGACCCATATGGAAAAGCCAGATTTGCAACTTGTAGAATCTGTAAAAGTTCAGTGCACCAAGCTGGTTCCCACTACTGCCAAGGCTGCGCTTACAAAAAAGGTGAGCAATAACAGCATTGAGCGGAATGAACGAAAGAATCGTTTCAGGGGCCTGACTCGAGAGGAACGGTACTTTTGTTTAATTCTTAGTTTTTTATTTTCTTTTTCTAGGCATATGTGCTATGTGTGGCAAAAAAGTTTTGGAAACCAAAAACTACAAGCAAACATCAGTGTAAAAAAAACCCTAGAACGGAGAGGCATGTGATGTGGGTTCCTGAACTTCAGTCCTGCTTTTCTAGATGATGAAGACAAGCTCAATTATAGGTCCTTTTGTTTGTGTTTTTGGATTACTCCTGTACATGCACCATGCCACACGAAAGCAGATATCACAGATACATCGACAGCTGTATTTAGTGTGATTGAAATCTCCCATGCGATTATTCCAATTTTTTTGCTATGTGCTGTGCAGTTGTATGAAATTTGTCAAAATGGTCCTTGAAAAGTCATTGAAATTTGTATCAGAAATACTGTATGAACCCTGTGTTTATGATGTCGGATTGAATTAGGCAGAGATTGTATATTATTTTTGCAGCTGAGTTTCTATAAAATTAATATTCTGTTAAATGGGCCTATATGTAAAAGGTTTGAGTAACATTTGAATATGTGTTAACTAGCCTTATGCGTGATTTATCAGGTTGATCCATCTGGAAAAATGACAAGTTGTAAGATGTAATTTCTCAATTTCTTTTTCTACAAAGTCACATTCAAATTTGCTTCTGAAAGTGGTCCATTTTTGTGCATTGCAGTTACACCTCCTTTCAAATATATAATCATTTGAAGAGGTGCACATGTTGTGTTTAGCAGGGCTTCCTTGCTAGATGGCAGAAGGAAGTTCATACATCTGAAATACACCAAAATAGTTAGTAATGTTTATATGAGATAGGATAGATGCTGTACTGTAGTACTCATTGCCCCTGCAAATTGCAACCTACACCTAAGGTCCTTGTGTTCAGTTTCAACTGTTTTATTTTCAAAATATGTTTTAAGTTTTACTGAGTCCCACAGTGATGTAGTGTGTGTCATCATGTTTTAAGAATACATTTTACAACATGTTCAGTAGTGTGCAAATGCATTAGAATGCCTCAAGATATGGTCATTTGTATCCTTTATATACCTACCTGCATGAAAACCTCAGGGTGTGATAATTTAAATTTTCAGTCAGTAATCAGTGATATAGAAACACTCATATGAAAATGTTAGACCACTTTGTGCTTTAATTAGGCATCTTAAAACAACTTCTAACAAGTCTCATGCATTTTACCGTTGGTGGCTGTGTTCTTTTTCTCTTACTATTTTAAATTAATTGCAGTGCGTTGATTTCATATGCACAACATCAAAACAGCAGAAGCAATGCAGTGTTCTGATAAATGTGCACACCATTGTGTATTCCCAAATATGTAAGTTCTGAACAACAATTTAACAAAATAAATAAATTTGATATGCGTTTTAAGGCCACTAGGTGGCATGTTGTATGTACATTCACATTACTTGCATTAGTACAAGTTTTAATGTTAGAAAAAAATGTGTGTAGATAAGGTCAACCTAGCTTTGTGAATCATGCCATCATTGACTTTTAAATACCATGTTTGCCCCAAAGCAAAACTTAAACCTGAATATTAAATACTGTTTTGATAAGCCTTGAACTTGATCTTTACTGTTAGATCTGTTATACATTTCTGCTAAACTTGTGCGTAATGTGGCCATCTCCAAATTAATCAAGTGATGATTACCAATTGGGAGATGGCCACATATGTAAAAGTGAAGCAGCCGCTCCTGTTGGGTTGATGAGAGTCATTGGAGAAAAGAAGACGGAGAGACAGTAAGATTTATAAACTCAAAACAATTGCTACTCATGCTGGCTTGATACTTGTTTAATTATAGTCTGTTTATTTTCGCCACTGTGCTGTTTTGTTTGTATTTGTTTCATTATTTTATTTTGATTAATAAAATAAAGAGCGTATTTGCGACTCAGCCTGTCGAAGCTTGTGTGTGTCAACTTCCTGGTCTGTGACGTCAGCACTCGACCACCCTGGCCTGTGACGTCAGCACTCGACCACACTGGTCTGTGACGTCACCACTCAACCACCCTGGTCTGTGACGTCACCACTAGACCACCCTGGTCTGTGACGTCACCACTCGACCACCCTGGCCTGTGACGTCACCACTCGACCACCCTGGCCTGTGACGTCACCACTCGACCACCCTGGCCTGTGACGTCACCACTCGACCACCCTGGCCTGTGACGTCACCACTCGACCACCCTGGTCTGTGACGTCACCACTCGACCACCCTGGTCTGTGACGTCACCACTCGACCACCCTGGTCTGTGACGTCACCACTCGACCACCCTGGTCTGTGACGTCACCACTCGACCACCCTGGCCTGTGACGTCACCACTCGACCACACTGGTCTGTGACGTCACAACTTGACCACTCTGGTCTGTGACATCACAACTTGACCATCCTGTCACAGTCCTTTATTACTGGTACTATATTGTGATTGCTACTAGCTGTTTCTGTGCTGACTACAATACAACAACACCTCTTGCTTTCTGTTTTCTAGATGTCTGTGATAACTGCATGTTATCACTCTTCAGTAACACAGCTTCAGTGGATGGCATAGGAGGTGATTCTGGTAACGAGGTTACACAGTGTAGTGCTGGGGTCATGATCAGTGCAGCTAAGGACAACACAGCGACTCACACAATAATAACCCAGTGCGTCCAGAGAGATAATTAGGATCAATGTGTTCATTTAAAGCAGAAGTGGCCTAAGTTAAGATTATTTTATATATATATATATATATATATATATATATATATATATATATATATATATATATATATATGCGTCTTCTGTAGTGATCTTGTGTAAAATAATTTGTTTTGAAAAGCTGTAATCAGAGAACTGAACATGTACAGCTTTATTAAATGTAGGCTGATGCAGGTATCACCAAGGTTTTAAGATCCATTATCTCACATAATTTTAGCATATCAGTAGTTCTATAGATGAGAAGATGCATTTTCTTCCTGGTACCTGATCACTTCATGTGTTGTAGTTGAGGTTTGTTTATGATGCGTCTTACTGCGCGCAAAACTCCCACTGTGATTGGCTGAAAGCTTCTCAGCAGCATAATTATTGCATGAACCAAAAGATAATTGAGCATTGCAATAGGTACTCGGAAGTCTCCGACATGACGAGACCCTGTTTTATAGAGCATGACGCTTGAAAACCCAAGTCAACGAATTATAATGTTGTTTAAGGTAAAAGGGCTTCTTTTTTTATAGTTTATTGATTGTATTTGTTCTCATTCAGAGGAAAGCACTGCTAGTCTCGGTAATTGCGGTAACCGCCACTGTGGTTTAACTGTACAGCACACAGTGGCGGTTACAGGTTTTTGCCACAGTAATGGCTGTTTTTGCTACCTCCCCCCCCCCAATACAGACAGGCAGTGTAGTCTGTAGAGTGTGTTGCTGGGATGCATTAGTCATGAACATATAACAGCAAAAGCAATCATTGTGTTAGCATTACAAACTGGTCTATAGCCCTTGAAAAGATAGGAGTCGCTTTTTAATAAGGTCACAGCCAACGTCTGAATAATGGGGGTATCTGTAAAGAGAAGTGTTGTGCAACAGAACTGCACGCAGGCTGCTGATTCATTTCCAAAGCATTGTGAGGTGCAGAAAACCTGTATCGCCACTGAAATCAGATATGCATAAACTAGTAAGTATGCTAGAAATGGAGCTGGAAGAAGTGAGACAGCAACAGGATCTTGAGGAACTGGCACACCCACAATTCATGGAAGTCTGCATCACCCCTAACAGACTGAAAGCCACCAGGGAGATAGAAGGTCAGAACAGCTGGGTTCAGGTAGGCAGAAGCAGGGAAAAAAAGAAACTTCGTCAAACACAACCACCAGAAATCAAAACAACCAACAACACTTCAGAATTTTGATGAGCAGAACCAACAACAAGAGAATGAAAGGAACAACATCCAGGATCCCATTGACAGTGGTGACCAGACAGCAAAAAGAAGGGAGGTCATGATTGTTGGGGACTCCATATTGAGAAACACAGCAAGTTCAAGTCGCAGTTTGGACCCCCTTACTACAACAGTGTGCTGCCTTCCGGGAGCCTCAGTCAAGCACATCACTGAGAACGTGGACAGGCTCCTAGAACGAACAGGAGAAAACCAAATATAATATGGAATATAATATTTGTGGGTATACACTGTATAGGAAAGACAGGCAGGACAGAAGAGGAGGAGGGGTAGTGCTATACATAAGAAACAGTCTTGAAGCCCAGGTGTTAAACCTGGACAAAGAAAATAAAACCGAATCAATATGGGTCAGAATAACGGACAAAAATTTAAAGGGCATAATAATAGGAGCATGCTATAGACCGCCAGATTCAGACGGCGAGCACAATAATCTGTTATACAATGACACTAGAAATGCGTGTAGCAAAGGAGAAGCCATACTAATGGGGGATTTCAACTTCCCCCAAATAAAATGGGAAAACCCGGTGGGTAGCGCGAAGGATGAAATAGAAATGGTGGAAATGACAAATGACTGCTTCCTAACACAATTTGTCAAGGCACCGACTAGAGGGGAGGCATGCCTTGATTTAGTCTTTTCAAATAACGAAGACAGAATAACTAAAACAGAGGTCAGAGAACCACTGGCAAACTCAGACCACAACATGGTCTCATTTGAAGTGTTTTTTAAATCTCCAAAAGTAATGACTAAAGCTAAGGTTTACAATTTTAGAAAAGCAAACTGTGAAGGTATGAAACAGAGACTAACAGAAGTAGATTGGAGTAAAATAGAGAAAACACCCTTAGAAAAAGGATGGTTGTTCTTCAAAAATGTAGCACTAGAGGCGCAAAACAATTATATCCCTAAAGTAGACAAATCTAAATGTAAAACTAAATTGCCAAAATGGTTTAATAGATCAATTAAAAAAAAATATTCAGCGAAAAAAGGCACTTTACAGAGCATTAAAAAAGGACCAAAAAGAAAGTACACAGAAAGAGTACACAGAACTGCAAACGCAAGTCAAAAAGGAAGTTAGAAAGGCCAAGAGAGAAATAGAAATGAACATTGCTAAGGGAGCTAAAACCAATTCCAAAATGTTTTTCCAATATTACAACAGCAAGCGAACATTCAAAGAGGAGATTAAATGTTTAAGAGATACAAATGGCAAAATCGTAGATGAAGAAAAAAAAATAGCAAATATATTAAATGATTACTTTTCACAAGTTTTTACAAAGGAAGATACTGACAACATGCCCCACATGTCATCCAGTTCCTATCCAGTTTTAAATAACTTTAGCATAACTGAGGCAGAAGTGTTAAAGGGACTAGGAGCTCTTAAAATAAACAAATCCCCTGGGCCGGATGAGATCCTCCCAGTAGTACTCAAAGAAATGAAAAACGTAATTTACAAACCGCTAATCAAGATCATGCAGCAGTCTCTTGACACAGGGGTGGTACCGACAGACTGGAAAATTGCAAACGTAATACCGATCCACAAAAAGGGAAACAAAACTGAACCAGGTAACTACAGACCAGTAAGCCTGACTTCTATTATATGCAAACTTATGGAAACTATAATAAGATCCAAAATGGAAAATTACCTATATGGTAACAGGGTCCTGGGAGACAGTCAACATGGTTTTAGGAAAGGGAGATCGTGTCTAACTAACTTGCTTGATTTTTTTGAGGATGCAACATCGATAATGGATAATTGCAAAGCATATGACATGGTTTATTTAGATTTCCAGAAAGCTTTTGACAAAGTCCCGCACAAAAGATTAATTCTCAAACTGAACGCAGTTGGGATTCAAGGAAACGCATGTACATGGATTAGGGAGTGGTTAACATGTAGAAAACAGAAAGTACTGATTAGAGGAAAAACCTCAGAATGGAGTGTGGTAACCAGCGGTGTACCACAGGGATCAGTATTAGGTCCTCTGCTATTCCTAATCTACATTAATGATTTAGATTCTGGTATAGTAAGCAAACTTGTTAAATTTGCAGACGACACAAAAGTAGGAGGAGTGGCAAACACTGTTGCAGCAGCAAAGGTCATTCAAAATGATCTAGACAAGATTCAGAACTGGGCAGACACATGGCAAATGACATTTAATAGAGAAAAGTGTAAGGTACTGCACGCAGGAAATAAAAATGTACATTATAAATATCATATGGGAGATATTGAAATTGGAGAAGGAATCTATGAAAAAGACCTAGGAGTTTTTGTTGACTCAGAAATGTCTTCATCTAGGCAATGTGGGGAAGCTATAAAAAAGGCTAACAAGATGCTCGGATACATTGTGAAAAATGTTGAATTTAAATCAAGGGAAGTAATGTTAAAACTGTACAATGCACTAGTAAGACCTCATCTTGAATATTGTGTGCAGTTCTGGTCACCTCGCTATAAAAAATATATTGCTGCTCTAGAAAGAGTGCAAAGAAGAGCGACCAGAATTATTCCGGGCTTAAAAGGCATGTCATATGCAGACAGGCTAAAAGAATTGAATCTGTTCAGTCTTGAACAAAGAAGACTACGTGGCGACCTAATTCAAGCATTCAAAATTCTAAAAGGTATTGACAGTGTCGACCCAAGGGACTTTTTCAGCCTGAAAAAAGAAACAAGGACCAGGGGCCACAAATGGAGTTTAGACAAAGGGGCATTCAGAACAGAAAATAGGAGGCACTTTTTTACACAGAGAATTGTGAGGGTCTGGAATCAACTCCCCAGTAATGTTGTTGAAGCTGACAGCCTGGGATCCTTCAAGAAGCTGCTTGATGAGATTTTGGGATCAATAAGCTACTAACAACCAAACGAGCAAGATGGGCCGAATGGC
This sequence comes from Polyodon spathula, assembly GCF_017654505.1. Taxonomy (NCBI): domain Eukaryota; kingdom Metazoa; phylum Chordata; class Actinopteri; order Acipenseriformes; family Polyodontidae; genus Polyodon; species Polyodon spathula. The sequence goes on along the minus strand of NC_054538.1, from coordinate 76,958,183 downwards.
CTCCTCTCGTTTGTAAACTTTATGTTCTTATGTTCTAATAAATGGAAGCCTAATAAATCCCAATGGGTTGTCATCCGTTAACCCTAACCTGAGACTGTGTTACTAAGGCTGTTGGTGTATTTGTTTAAAATGTGTGTGAATGTGCTTTTATAGTTGTTTTGTCAGTATTTTCATCTCTTTGGAATTGACTCAGTGGATATCTGTGCTTTCTGATACAAACGTATGCACTGAGCTGTGCTGAGGCCTGGCCCAAAGCCAATCTAAATCTTTTGCTTATATGATTGTATTGCAGGTATACCTTTCTTGTATATAGAGTGTTTTTTAATCATTTGTCAGCTTAATTTTGTCACTACAATTCTGGCCTGCATAAAGTCCAACATTATAATGTTGGTTTCATGCAAAAATATTTATTTTCAGACTTGCATTTCCATCTGCTTAGTGACCGATCAATTGATTTCCCCTAAATTACCTGTGACATTAACTGTAGCACCAGGGTCTGCCATTCAAAAAAAGGTACCTTTCCTTTCATTTTGTGTTCCCTATCCAAACCCTTTTAGACAGACACATGTGTTGGTAAGCTCTCATACATGCTGTGAAATTGATTGCTTCAGTGACCAGGCAATACGTAGATAAAAATGAATGTTTAAAAGTCAAACACTGGCATCACTGGCATTGGAATCATGGACATCTGAACTTCAGGAACTACACTTCCTAATTACCGGTACAACAGTATGAGCAAATCCTTCAAACAATTTCAATACCTCAGTTTGTTCTGGGTAGAAAAACACCACATTAGACTTTGTATACAGAAGTACAGGGACTCCATTTAGCACAGTTGATCAGACCACAGTACAACGTTATGGCACAAAGTTGAATATTTATTAGGGAAAGAGAGCATAATATAGTATTTAAAAACATTTGCAGTAAACGTGAAGATGAGGGTTACATAAAAGGCAGCGTTTACGGTTAAGAGTTACATCAAGCATTTCAAACAGGAGATCAGAGAGCTGACTAAACGCAATGTTACAATATAAAAGATGTACCTCAATACCACCAAGGGTCTGCAAGGCCACAAGAATACTCACACAGACAATTCACCGAGTGTGGAAAATACCCTTACAGCTATTTCCGAACACTCGGGGGTAAAACCTGCTTTTAAAATGTGGGTTACACGTATTGACAAATTACAACCTTTTCAAGGCACAGGTCATTGAGAAAATCTGTTTCTGTACTAGTGACTGCAGCGTTTCTCCAAAGAACATCCTCTGTGTAAGAAAGCAGAGGCACACCTGCATCAATAAGTAGTAACACTATTAAAGAGATTTGCTAAACAGCACAAAGTAATCCGATTGGAACTGGAATGGTGAATAAGGCTTCTTAAAATTAGTTCTTGTGACGTGAAAAAAAACATGTTCCCCATTTTTGGCCTTTGGAATGAAGCCGTGTAAATGTGGGGGGTATTTTCAATGATTCATAATGTTATTGTTGTTTAGTTTTTTTTTTTTTTATTTTAATAAAAAATAGTTACTAATATTTTCTGCCACTCATGCAGTAGAAACATGCCCTCCCTCCCGCCAGTGCTTGTCAGAGGTAAAAAAATGTTACCCAGTAACTATGTTAAAAGCAGATCTGTAAAAAGAGATGGCGAGAGAGGGGAGAGGACTCTCCCTGTGGCGCCTGCGCAGAAAGGGCTCCAGTTTCCTGAGTTCTCCGGGGGTCCTGGTTCGAGAGAGAGTAGGGGCGGCTCAGCTCCTCACCAGCGAGAGGAACTCTTCCCGAGTCTTGGGGTCCTCTCTGAACACCCCCAGCATGGTACTGGTAATGGTCCGGCTGTTCATCTTCTGCACGCCCCTCATCACCATGCACATGTGACTGAGGCACAAGGGATAGAGATGGGAGTGAGTCACCCTTCTTACAGCATGGGATCCTCCCCAACCAACTCCTTCAGGACCCCTTTCTGCAGTTCTAGAATTACACTGCCAATGCATTTTGAGAACGCGTTAAGGGCATTTATTATTCTAATTTCTGGATCCCTGCAAAAGCAGCTATAAAATGCATGTTTATACAGCTATGGCCAAAAGTTTTGCTCACAGAATTTTAGGACAAAATTAAAAAAAAAAAATTTTATATATATATATATATATATATATATATATATATATATATATATATATATATATATATAGATCTTCTTATTTAACATCATGTAAATCAAAGAAACTGCAAAAATATATTGCAAAAGTCTACTGGAAGCCATAGTAGTAAAGTATTTCATGTTATTTCAAAATGTAAAAATTTCTATTTCTGTCAGTGTTTTGCTAAGTATATGGAAAGCTACAAAGCGGTATGTAATTCAGTATGTTAATGTAACATTATTCAGCAGGTTTCATTCAACTTTCATTCGACATTCAAATTAGTTAAGTCTATAGGGTGATGCAAAACTTTTGGCCATAGCAATGCAAAATGCAGTTTTAAAACAGATTTTTTTTTACCTGGTAAAATATTTTAAACTAATAGTAAAAAAAAGCTTTAGGGTTACACAGTTCATCTTTTTGTTTACTTGGTCACGTTTTGGTCACAATTTTTTTATTAACAGTCACCAACAAAAATGTAACAAAATTATGAATTGTTTCTAAATGATGAGTCAAACTACTTATACTCTTAAAAAGCACAGTTCTCTTTCAAACGGCTTGGACACCTTTTCACTGACAGGATCAACTCAGAGTTGACTAACTTTAATCGAAGTGGGGCTGCACTTGACTAGAAAATCATTTACAGGTCAACAGTAAAACAAATGAGTAAACATGTTATTAGTGTGTTATTAATGGTTAATTACCTAAAAATACTTACGCAGCCTCAATAACTACCGCTACTCCTGCTGGGTTCAGAGCCTCTGTGATCGCTAACGCAATCTGCTTCGTTAGTCGTTCTTGGACTGCAACAAACACAGACATGTCAATATTACACACTGTTAATACAGAGGTGGAACTAAGACCCCGGTTGCTCCAGTGATCCATTCACGGTTATATCAAGTTTAATCAGACACACCTGAGCTTGTTACCTGTATGCTGGGGCTGATCAAGTTTGTATGAAAACCTGGAAGGGGTGAAATTGCTATGCAACAGGAGTCTTATTTCCATCCTTGAAATACAATGTAAAATTAACTCAACCCTTGCAAAGCTTTAGTAAGATTAAACAGGATCTATAACTAGGGCTTCAGTTTTTAGTAATGTCAATTTTCAGTGCCTATTTTTAGCTATTTGAGTTTTATTACATTTTCACTTTTCATATACTGTATGAAATGATTGTTTTCAGTTACTTTCCAAAATGCTTGGGCATTTTTTTCTGTTGCAATATGTATAGTAGTAACTCGACATTATTTGCACGCTTAAGTTGTTAACTTAAAGACACCTTTGCTGTCTTCCACAATAAAATCCTTATGGTCACGGGCACATTCTTCTGAGGTTTTCCATTTTGCCACAATTTGTAATTTTGTTTTAAATTCTCCCTGTCTAACTGTAATATAGCTTTAAAGGCTGTGAACAAGCCTTCTAACTGTAATCTCATTTTAAATCTTGCAAGCAGAATCGCCAATAGAAATGTAGGACTTTGCTCAGTAGTTGGGGTGGGTTTAAAGTATTCAGAACGAATCAATGATAGATACAAGTCAGGAAGGAGAGATATTGCCCAATTGCATTGGGAAAGGTAGTTTGTTTTTTTTTGTGTTTTTTTTTTTTTTATTTTAATTGGAAATTAAATTGAATGAATTGAGTAACTGTTTCTAGTGTTTTTCAGGTGTTTATTCATTTATTACTTTTATTGATTAAAACCAAAAACCTATTTACAACCTATACTAATAGCCACAAAACCAAGTGTACAACATGCACCTATACACATAGTAAGTTGATAATACAATTAACAGTGTCTGCCAAAATATGTTTGGCTTGTAATGTCTTTCCTGCGTGGCTGTGTACTAGCCTTTGTTTTGAAATCTATGAAGTTTCCATGATCACAATTAAAGTAGTCAGTTAAACTTGGTCTAATTCATTGACAGTGCTTTTCTGCCAACATGTTTTCCTGTCTTTGGTATTCGAGGCTCATACAGCCACTTGCACCATCATTGTGAGATGGAGAAACCCCTTTCTGCCAGGGAGCTGCAGTCCTAACTGGGCTGACAGAGCCTCATGTCATCTTGAGATCTGCTGCTGTGATGGAAGTAAACAGGACTGATTCCAAAGTGCTTTCAGATAATTCTATTCCAGTATATGTCTTATTAGTTTCTAGTCACTACCAGAACACCGATATTTCAACATCTTTACCTTGAAGTCTGCGGCTGAAGATTTCAACAATCCTAGAAGATAAAAGAAAGGAAAAGAGGACGCTTTTAATAAACAGCATTGGGGGTTAATATTGGACAGAGCATCTGACACTCAATCTCCTTGCAAACTGAGGTCTCCGAGTGTACAATGCCCTAGTGAACTTTGAAAAGCACTGTCCATGTAAATGATTCATTTCTTTTAGAGAATCTATTATGCAAGAATAATGTTCTTTGCCCTGTTCCACATGGGCCTTAGTACTGCTACATCACTTTGTGCCTGCATTGGTAGCATTTTTTGAACTAGGCAGAACATTACAGAACTCGTTTATGACAGAGTTACATCAATGCTACATCATATCGTAGACTCAAGCTAGTACAAACTGATTTCAAAGAATCCTCATTAGGAAGGTGGGTAAGAGAAGATTCAGCCTGGGCGTGAGGTCATGTTACTGCACTATGTTTCAAGTGTCTCATTGTTCTAACAGTTACCTTGTGCAGTTTGGGCGACTTCTGTCTGCTCAAACTGTGCAAAATGTTTTATGTTATAAGATACACCCTACACCTGACATAATAACTAACTATAAATTTCAAGAATGAAGATTGTACTCATAAACTACAATAAAACATAGAAAAACAACTTTGTTTTTCTTAACTTTAGAATTGGGACACATGTTCACAGGACGACCTCTATACACAAGTTGTAGTGGAAGTTTGACAGTGATGGGTTGATTTCTAAAATGTAATTAATATTAAACGTTACGGCTCATGATTTAGCGCATGCCACAATCACGGTATTAAAATAATTTACTTTCTATAATATATAGAACTTACAAATGAATAGGGTACACTGAGGCAGCATGCACAGTAATAGTTACAGGAACCTGGCTGCAGGGATCAGCTCTAATGTTTCTGCTGCAAATGGTATGAGATGAAAAAGTTCACATGGTAATAGAACTGTAAAGGCACTTTAATCCTTATGGAGTCAAGGAGAAGGTAAATGCATGCCTGTATTCGCATGGGTATCGCATGTTATTCTAAACGATGTCTACTGCTGCACTGTCAGCAACATTCTAGGCACCCTTCCAGGGGGTGACAACTAAATAGAGTTACCACAAATGTCATTTACTTTCATTTTTATGACAAACACACTCAGGGCTGAAGGGAATGCTGTCGACGCTATCAAAACCAGTTGAAAAGGCTGGCCAGGGAGGTTTTGCTACCACAAACTGGAAGTGACAATCCTTATTGTCCCAGGCTGTGTCTTGTGTGGATTAGCAAAGAAACAAGCGGCGACCCGATTGCTCAGCTGCTAAGCTCACTGTCTATGATAACAGAAGAACGCAGCCACTCGTACATAACAGTAAATGCAGTCTTCAATTCTCATGAATCAAGTCAACTGTTCAAACCCTGGCCGTGCTCAAGCCCCAGGCAATCAAAGTTTAAAAAGCAGCCCAGTCTAGTTTACCATGGGAAGAACATTTGCTCTGTTTCTGCTACAAATTTTATATGATGCAGAAAAACGGAAGGCATTGTTATAAATGTTATGAATTGAATCTTCTCAAAAATGCTTAAGTGAAATCAACTAAATGTATTATCCCCAGTCACCTATCTTGTATATATATATATATATATATATATTAACGTATTATATATATATATATATATATATATATATATATATATATATATATATATATATATATATATTGTTTTGTGTACAGTGCATGCAAGTTGCACTTTGTCTGTGCAAATGCAATTATGAGTTGCATCTTTTACCTATTACTATTAACTAATATTACACATCATGTATGGGCAATCAACCAATATGAAAATTCCATCTTGTCTACAGATGTCATTCCGTGCAAAAAAAAATCCCAAAGGTAAAAAAGCAAAAAATAGTAGTTCCTGGGTACATTTTTTTTGTTGTTCAGATGTTCATACGTTGTGTGTAAGGTGTCCTATCATAAGAGACATTGTTTCACACAGTGAGCTATCCGAACTGTGTAATCCTCTCTGGCCCATACATCTTGAAATGGAATCTATTACACTAGAGACACTACACAATACTAACTGAGAATGGTTCTGTATTGCACCTGAATAGCTTGCACACTGTGTACACCTTACCTTGCCAGCTTGCTCAGTCCAACAACTCTTTTGTTTGGGAGATATCCTATGTGAACCTGCAGATTTAACAGGAGATCACAATAGGGGATCAGACAGCTGTCTTTGGTCTATAATATCATGTTAATTACTGCCAATCGATTACATTATGACACTAAATGAAAGTTTTACCCCAAGAAGCATTAACGAAGCAGTATATTTGGAAAGCTTGGAAGATTGTTTTTTTACTACTGTAATTGTATTTGATTTTTCATTGCAAACCACTCAGACCTGCAGAGGTGGATGTCCAATAGAAGCATTGAAGTTTACAAATACAGTTAAACTTGAACCTCCAGTCCTAATGCAAGGGTTACCCTGGTGGAGAAGCAGAGGACTGGAGCTCAAGTCAAGATGCAAAGGAAACTAGCACAGTACCTTGCCGAAGAACGGCACCAGGTGATGCTCACCAGGTGATGCTCACACAAGGAAAACATATCAATGTCCTTCACAATCACCATCTCATCATGGTCTTCATCGAAGATGGCATCATTGAGGACATCTACAACAAACAAACCAAACACTTAACTAATGCAAAACTTATAACCCCCTAATCCCCCCCCCCCCCCCCCCCACAAAAAAAGAAAAAAAAAGGCCAAACTGGATTTGAACACTACACTCCTTGTCCCCGGTCCTGACGACAATATTTGGGCTACACAACCTATTTTCCAATTAAGCAAAAAAAAAAAAAAAGAAAAAAAAAAAAATTACAACAGGCATTACAACATTCAGTTAAAAGGCAGATCTGCTGTTGTCATGGCCTTGTATTGGCATGGCAACTACATCAGGACTGGAAGTGAATCACACCCTTTTCAAATCTGCACTCCTTCATACTTGTGACAGACTTAGCGTTAGGCTTCTTAAAACAGATAAGCAAAGAGGCTTGTGATTCATACAGGCTTACTGGGCTTTTGTCTAGTTTTGTATACAGTATGTACTACCAGTGTGGACAGTAATACAATTCTGGGACAAAAAATGCAATTCTACTGTGTTATATAAAACAAAGACTGCATTAATGTCTGAACTGCATCACTTAACTCAGAGGTGAATTCTTGAGTTATACTTAGTGCTCCCCGTTTCCGGTTTATTCAATTTTACCGATAAATTACATGATTTATTTTTATTTTTTTAACTGAACGTCGGTTTTTACTGATTTATACCTGATTTGTGTCTTATTCTATATTATCCCGGTACTATTTCCTAGGAGATCATTCTGCGCAGAATCGGACCAATTTAGCCAATGGATGCGTTCACGGAGATGATTCTTAGAATATCATTGGCTAAACTGTTCAGATTCTGCGCAGAATGATCTCTGTGAACGCACCCTTTGCCCGATATAGCAGACGTTTAGACATCACAGGTTCAAACCTTCAACTGTGGTTCTCTGTCACTTCACAAACACACTTTCACCTGATGTTGGCCAATCAAAGTCTGATTATTGTGGCAATTGCTGGGCGTAGTAACGAGCTTGATCAAAAATTAATTGAAATACATGAAAATATATTTAGTGGATGAGGAATGGGGAGAAAACGTAAGTCAGTTTATGACTATTCAAAAGAAAACGAATGTTTCGAAGTATACGAAAGCCAAATATAAGCAGTGTGTCGGATGAGACAGGGAATGCATAGCGCTGCAAATACTGCTGCATTGAGGTACAATAAAAGAACACACTGAAAAACAAGACACGTTAAACTAAAACAAGAAAGTGAACTGAGAGACAAGCAATCCATTTCTGAGGCTTTTACACACGCTTTAATAAAAGAAAATTACTGTGTTAATGAGTTTGTCAGAGCGCTGTGTTTTGCTGGACAGCCACTGTTTATTGCAGAGGGATGTACCGGTGAATTCGTACTGTCTGTCCATCAGCTAAAACACTGCCTGTCGCCGACAACCTTACTCCTAAATATTTGGTAAAATATTTACAATTAATGGTGATGCTTTAGTTGGTAAACTTACATGGAACGCATTGATGGAAAAATGTCCAGTGTGATTTTTGACGCGTCTCCCGATGGCTTGTACCACCCAGTTCTGTCTTGTTTTCTTTTTATCATATCAAGGTGATAAACCTGGCTTGTTTTGTGTTGACGTCATGTTCACACCTCCTGTACCAGTTAACTTGAGAAAATGAGGCTTCGACTTGCACAGATTGCTTCATCATACATGCCAGGGACATTTAACCAATCAGAAACCAGAGCTGCTACGCATCATATTCCACATGTAAAGTGTGTATACTGAGATTTTATTCCTCCGATTTTTACCGATGTTTCAATTAGAAACTATTTTTTTACCGATTTTATTTTAATGTATGTCAAATAAACTTAGAAAAATTCCCAGGATTTTTTTTTAAAGATAAAAACAGAAAACTCGGAACACACTGTGCAGGTGCCTTTTCCTAATGAAAGGCACCTTTCACACTGGGTGCCACAGTATCAGCATGGTGCTGACTGACATGAGAGAGCACTAGAAACACTACGTGTGTGTGTGTAGCAGTCCAGAGTGTAGGCACACAGCTCAGGTCTGCGCACTGCAAGGGTACAGGACCCTCCAGGACACAGCCCTTATGTCTGCTTGCCTGGTCCCTCGGAGCTTTCCCTGGAAACCTTAGTAAAACAATGCCATTTATATAACTTGCAACTGCCAGATAAAGCATGTTGCACTGTACACTACAGGCTACAGCGTGGCAGCTCACAAGGACAAAGAGGAAGACCATTTTATAGAAACACTGTTGCTGTACGGGGTCTTCGCTGCTGATCCAGTATAACCGTACCTCATAACCCGACCTTGTCAGGGTGGCAGCCTAGCTGTGTGTACACAGGATTAAACACAGCCATTCCTTGTACGCACACGTTAGCGAAAGGTAAACACCTGCACGGTTTATTAATGTCTATTAACTTACCATAGACGGTTTCGTGGTAGCCTTTGGTTAAAAACTGCATGGCTTTGGCCGCTCTCCGGGGTGTCAGGAGCAGCCCCTGCCGGTCTGTGTTCTCCCCGAGCCCCTTCAGGATGGCGTTGTACGCTGTTTCCAGGGCTGGTAGTGTGGACTCGTCTTCGCTCTCCTTGCGGGACTTCTCGTGTTTATTCTGCACGGCCGCCTTCTTCGACTCTATCATGGCTTGGTCACTGAACCCGTTGTGGCAATTGTATTCCGTTACAATGTTCCCATTGCAAACTCCGTTCATTTCTGCAGCTGCCTTCTGACATTCCATTTTTGAATTATCTTTTTTTTTTTTTTATGTATTTATGTATCCCTGATATAGCTGGAACAGTAGTAGTAGTAGTTGCTAGCTAGCTACAACAGCTGTCGTGGTTTTATTATATCACCTAGATCAGTCTGCAGACAGCTCTCCATCCCGTTAGCTCTATTTATACAGCAGAGTATTAACCGTGGCGAACCCCGTCATGATAGCGCACGTTGTCGGTGACGTCAGAGATGTCTCTGTCAGTGGAGTTCCACGCTGATCCTTTGAAATTAACATACTTTCATTCAACCAATACATTCCACGCTCAGAGAAGCGGACCGCGTTTCAGCTGACACATTGATAACAAATAATAATAATTAAAAAAAACAAACAAAAAAAAAACTATCAATTGTTGATTTATGCCAGCTGAAGTACACGACTGTAATGCGAACTCCAGCTTTATGCGTGATGCTTGCTACAGTCAGCATAAGATTCGAGGGGTTGGGGTGCAATTCTCTGCTAGATTTGGAGGTTCTGATCACAAGCAGACATGCATGTTGTAGGATGTGTAACGCATTTCTAGAAATGTTAATGTCAACTACTTTGAATTTTCTTGCAAAAGTATCAATAAAAATCCAAGAAAGGGCTTATAATTTGTAGCACTCGATCTCCACTGGCCCCAGGGTATGCAGGGTTAGCTTCAGAAGAGTTTCATTTAGCAGCTGACTGGTTCGAATCCCAATTTTGTGTTTTTATATTTGAATGTGTGATTATAAATTAACATACACAACGGAAGCTTTTGAATCCCGTTTTATCTCATACTGTATATGTTCATGTTTTTAAATATTATTGGTCTAAATGCATTTAAATACACACACTATGCAAATAAGTTAATACAAACATAAAAAATGGTCAAATGAAGTTAAATATAATCTTTGCAAATGGCCTCATTGTCTTTATTTATATAGGATTCTGCTTTGATGATGCACAATTGAAATGATACACTGTTAACATTCATGTATTGAATCTCTCTCTCTCTCTCTCTCTCTCTCTCTCTCTCTCTCTCTCTCTGCATTCCAGCGGCAAAATGAAGTCTGGAAAACTGACTGAAAGTGCAGAAATGGGTTTGTAACCCTTGGTAAGCACTCCTTTCATGCAGTAAACTATAAAGAGAGACTGTGTGGCTTAATTTACTCACGGGAATTATGGTGCTCTATTTTAAAAAGAAAAATATTTGCTTGGAAAGGAAGTAACGTAATCATCTGTCCAGTTCTTCAAGGAAAAATGTGGAAATCATCTGTGGAATGTGCATGTCTGAGGGAATCATCCATATTGTACTTGCTGTGTCTGACCCTGTGCAAATAAGTGTAAGGTTGGCAGGTATGGGGTTAAATCTGCCCCTGCCAACAGTAACAAGTTCGGCCACTGCCCAGTTCGGTAATTGAGTGCTAATTGGGGAGTGGAAGCCTGTATATACACCCGCTACTTCTATTTTGACAGCCTTCAACAAGAAAGTTGTTATGGAAATCCATGCATTTAAAAACACACAGAATATATTCTGATATTCTGGAAGACGAGACTCCCTTCGCAAAGCGCGTAGAAACAACCAATCAGCAGCGACAGGGCTTCGCGGCAGCTTTTGTCAAAATTCTCTTTTTATATTTCTTTTCTGTGAACGTTAGTTTATGGATAATCTTGTTTGCTTTTAAACCAATTAACTTGTTTTAAAAAAAGACTATTCTATATTTCATTCATTTTAATTCCGTACACGGTCTTCTTGTACTAGTACTAAAATATGCATCACCTTTTTTCTTTATATATTTACCTGAAACCTTGCTTAATATAATTTTAGGAAATGACATGTCAGCACTGTACTTGCATCCAGAGCGCGTCTACCGATGAAAATAAAAATAAAGCTAAAAACAAAACAGTATTCTGTTCAACAGAGACAGTCAGTAGCTTAAACACATTTAAGCGAAAAGTGCTCCGTATCTATCTGTGTAGTTTTAAATTTGAATGTGCCGCCCCTGCCTGCTGTGCGGCGCTCAGCCAATAGGCAGGTATGGGACGTTGAAAAGAATTGTGGGAAATGTCGTTTTAAAATCTTGAAATATATCTTTGCTTCTGTGACGCGAATCCACATATCCCACAATTCCTTTCAACGTCCCATCCCTGCCTATTGGCTGTGCTGCAGAGCGCTTTGAAAAGGGAGTCTCGTCTTCCAGAATATCAGAATATATTATGTGTGCTTTTGAAGGAGTGGATTTCCATAACAACTTTCTTGTTGAAGGCTGTCAAGAGGAGGAGGAGGTGATATATAAGCAAGGCAAAATCATTTGTGGGGGTTGAAAGGGAGTTAGGCGAGTGTTTTGATGTGTATTTTTGTACCTATAGTGACGATGAATACCCACCCTACATTACATATTATTGTTTTGTTTAACGTTTTATTTTGGCCATTGTGCTTGTTTGTTTTGTTCCTGTGTTTTGTTCTTTTTGTGTATTAAAAATGTTACAACCCTAAACTGCAGCTTTTCCTGTCTTAGTCTTATTCCTGCCGGTAACTGCTTTGGTCATGACACTGTCCTGTCACAGTTACACCTGTTACTGTTGGCAGGGACAGATTTAACCTCATCCCTGCCAACCTTACACTTATTTACATAAGCAGGGCTTGTGCCCTGTCACACGCCTTCCCCCATGTGTGCAGCACACATGGCCGCCACCGGCCAGCTCCCCCCTCTAAACCCCAACCTCCTCCTAACTTGTCCTTTTTTCTCCCTCCGATTCTTATCGGTGGGTTAGCAGACGTGTTGGTTGCGATTGTGGTGGAGGTGTTCCCCTCACCTTCTCCTTTGTCTGAGGTGGTTCTGGGCCTTCAGAAAGAGGCCCCCATTTACTCCCACTCTGACACCACCTATGACAAGATAGCGCTGTGGCCCAAGAGTTAAAGCACTATTTAATAAAGTTATCGAACTGCAGACTTCTTTTATTTATTTATTTATTTAACCAGGAGATTTACCCTTGAGACCGAGGCCTTGATCACAAGGGGGTCCTGGAAAACTAAAAAGACAATTAGAATTTATAAAAAGACAATTACAATGCACAAACAACTAGGGCTGTGTTCGAAGGTTCGTTCGCTAGCCAGGAATTAGAAGGCAGTTTTAAACCTTTGAAGGTTCGTCTAGTTGCATTCACAAACTGTATGTTTTTTTTTTTTTTCCAATTAACAGAAACTGACAAAGTGCGAATACTATAAATCACAAATTAAATGTCACTCACATGCAAAATTCAGTCTTTTGATTTGTATAATGCATATTACATAAGTAAAAGTTGTTGTATTAAAATCTGCTACCAAATCGTTAAACATAGCAGCTCTATATGGTGCCGCTGCCATGTATGGAGCAGGGTATAGTATCCAAAACACTGAATATCTAGTGTACAAGACAGTGTAAGAGAAGTGCTATAGTAGAATATGTTTGAACATACTAAATATACACGAACACTAATAATTTTAATTTCGAAAACTGAGCACTGTCGGCCCCTCCCTGCTCCAGCTCGTGTTATCCAGAGGCAAACCTTTAATTTCTTCATTCGCCATCTTGACAGCAAAGCGTTGTATAGCGTAAGCTGTATTGAAAGAAATGTCTCAAAACCCCTCTGCTGTTTGGGATTTTTTTGATAAATGTTCATATGTTTTTTGCTTTAAAAATAATTGGATGGGGTTGGTCAGGCTGCAGAAATAGATCTTGAACTCAGTGCAAAATATTTACTGTATTATAAAAATAGATAACTGTAAGGCAGAACCGTTTCTCTTAAACGTGCCAAACATTTCTGCGACAGCTTATATCAAAAAGTTGAATGCAAACTGTGCGACTCGTATCATGGAGGCATACCCAATCTCTGGGGTCACTTGACAAGCATTAGTTTATATTATTATTAATATTTTTAGTAGTAGTAAAATGTGACTGTGACTGATAACCTGCTTGGTACGGTGACTGTTAATTAAAGCTTTGTTTTGCCTAAGTCAGTTGCAGTTGTCTTTACTGGCAACAGTAAGAGGCTGCTGCAATGCAAGCTTACTGCATATATCACAAGCAGCATCAATTATGTGCAAATAAACAATGTGTATTTTTATTTGTATTTAAATTAAAAAACATGATTACTGTTCTATATAACATATTTTTAAACAACATGTGAATGTTGTGTTCCATTTATATGTATTACCTGTAAAATAAAGGATTTTTAATCAAATATAAACATTACCAGTAAATTATGCAAATTAGTATCATTGAAGGTTCAAACCTTCCTTCGGTAATGTGTTCTGAACCTTCGAAGCCCTACCAACAACACAATAAAATGTGTGGTTCAAACTTAACCTGCGACATACAGAGATCAAATAAGAGAGTAAATAAGACATGTATCTATTTGTGAATGTGAACTGGGGGAGAAGCATTGGCAGGAGGTTATAAGCAATTCCCAAATTCGATCTTTAAAACCAGAGAAAGAAAGATTATCAAATTCCATTTTCATACTATGATGGAACCAATTCCACATCTTCAGGAGTTGATATGAAAAAAATATTTCTCCCAAATGTGTTCAAACTCTTGGAACAGCCACATTAACATAATCCAGAGAGTGTAAACTACAACAAATGCTGGTCCTTTTTACCAGAGCACTCCAATAAGGAGGTACCAAGCTTTTAAACAATATCAATGAGAAAGACACCGGGTCATAGGTGAGAGCCAGCCTAATGTCAGGACCGACGTCAATACCCTAGTAACCTGGGCAAGCGCACAGAGCCCCGACGCCAGAGGAGGGCTCGCACACTTATAGAAATAAAATTGCAAATATGAGTACATTTACAATTTCTGTGCCAGTTATCCTACTCAAGCTGCCTTTAGGGCTAGACATGTTTAGTTTTAACTAAACTAAACTGTATGTGTGCAATGCAACAAAACTTTTCAGATTTGCCCCTTTTTCTTTTTTATTGCATCCTGTCCCTTAGTCCCGCCTCTTCTAACTCGCTATTGGCTTTCATTCTCTCCAGTTCTTTGTAAAGTCGAAAGCTATTGGCTGATCTCAACATACAATTATATAAATGCACCAATTAAAGGCATTCTATAATTGGCACATTTACTTTCCAACAATCAAAACTTTCATTTGACAAGCATTTTGTCGAGCCTCACTATCATAACATCTATTATTATCTTAACCATATTATAATTATAGAATTTTAACCCATCAAAAATGAAACCTGCCGAACCTCTGTGTGATGTAGAAAGTATCATTTATTGTATCTTGAAACTGATAACAGGACCATGTAAAGTTCTTACATACATTGTGTCTAAAGAAATGTGAACTCCACAAGAGATCAGGTCAATTTGGTGGACAATGGATATGGTTGTTTGTAATTAAAATACATTGGCTTCGCTGATAACATATATTAACTGTTATAAAAAGAAAAAGGTGGGGTATTAAACACCTTAATTAAATCACTAAAATTAAGTGATTTATCATTCATTAAAATAAAATTAATTTGACTTGTATGATTTCATTTGGTACTGTGTTGTGTGGAATCACATCAGGAACATGTGATTGTTAAGTACAAATGAATAACTTTAACTGCATATTCTGCCACTTCCAACTTTTTGTTCAAATGCAAATGGGGAGGTGTCTTTTTGATGAAGTTATGATGTCATCTGCTTACATTCAAAATATCCAATAAAATTACCCGATGAAGAGTTTACCAATGGAATGATTAGCAGAGTCGACCACTTGAATGGCAGTAATCTGAGCAATACACCTATGCTCAAGACTCGACAACATCACTGTAACATTCTAACTTTACGAAAACTAAAACATAGCTGCTGAAAACGAGTTCTTGAAGAACAAATCTTAATTCAAAAGATCAATAAAAAGACTTTGTTCCACTAAATCTAAAAGTATGCTAACATAAACAGAAGGAAATTATGTGGCAGCCGCGGATTGGCGGAGTGGCAGCAATCATTTACCAAGGGGTCATGAATGACGGTATAAATAGGGGTCGAAGTGATGTTATCTGTTCCTTCATTTTTGGGTATTAACAAGTAACCCGGAAGGACTTTTGTTTTTGTGACTAATTGTGAGTGTTTGTTTTGTTCTGTCTATTTGTTTGCTTGTATTCACTAGACAGCTAACACATTCCGGAGTTGTTGCCAGAGGCCAGCACAAACCTGGAACAGCACTTCACTTGTATCACTATAAACTGCATTTGTCCCTAATCACTAATTCACACACTAAACAGACTTGTGTATGTTTTTTGTGTTTAATGTGGGGATACAATAACAGGACTAATATTTCGGGACCAACCAAGGCATTATAATGTAAGCAATACATGCCGCTGTATTACTTACCTGCATCATTATTTGCTGTTTATTTTGCCGTCAGGCACTGGACACAAAAGAAATAAACAAACAAACCTTTGCACCTGGATTACAATTGTCTGTCTTTTCTTTAATCACCTGCACCTGCACACTATTAACCACTTTGCCACAGGCATACATCAATTCTATGATTATGTTTAAAATGAGTATGGAGTAATATTAATCTATGTTGAATTACAAGGTTGAATATGAATGTATTGTTGAATGCTGAATATATTTAGAATCTGAATTACAACTGAATATTTGGTTAATTTGTCTTGAACATACTTAGTGTGATACATGATTATATATTTGAAACCTAATCATTACAATCTAATGCATTTTACTTTTAATATTATTTTTGTAACTTTAATAAAATAAGGTATTTTCTTTCAACAAGATTTGTCATTTTGTTTTTGTATATTGAAACAAGCACTGATATATGATAACATTGAATTGAATCAAATTTGAATATCGTTTAAACCTTAAATCATATACCAAATGAATCATATTCATAGCCAGAATTCCATGATTTCTGTAGAATATATATTCATATGTTTCAGTCTAGCTTTTGATTGCACTTCGATATGAATGTAGTTTTGATGGCAATACAGAAGGATATTGTGGTAAAACCCTAGATCATTATAGTAAGGTATTGTTTATACAGGTATCCAAATATATGTTTACTTGTCTCAAGAAAATGTGCAAAAATCATGTAGTTTTAATGAAAAATAATCTTACTATTTTCACACTGTCACTGTACAGTAATGTGTAAAATGCAGTAGCATAGTTTATTTTGTGTTACTGGTTGGCTAAAGTAAAAAGAATGTGAGCTACAGGTATTCATTTGATTTTACTACTGTATAGGACTACTGTACAGATTACAAAATGTTTTTTTTTTTTTTTTTTAATTGTACCATTCACGTCTCCAGACATATCCAGATTAAGGAGGGCCTACTGATTATGAAAACCTTTTTGATTTGGGGGTGAAGGTGGGGGAGCCCACTGGAGGTCCATTGCCCAGGGCCCACAAAAACCTGATTCCAGCCCTGCCTAATGTTATGTACATGTGACGATGATGTTGTGTCAAAGGGGAACACTCTGAAATACATCTGTATTATACAGTACATCTAATGTATGTCTTTCTGTGGATTACATCAGCTGTGCATTAACAGACCTGGGATTGCAGCCTCAGTCCGTTGACTTCTATTCATCTTCATCCATCCTATAAATCTACAAAAACCCACATAAACGCTGCAGTCTATCTGTTTAGCTTTGATTCACGTCATTGCCTTTAAAGACCTGAAAAAAGCTACCTCCCAAAGAGTCTTGTCAGAGGCACAGTCCCTGCTAATCGAATTAATCTGTACTCTGGTTCTGGGCTCCCGTTAGAAATGGCCTTTAATTCAATACTCTGCCTGGGGTGGTCACAAGAGGCAGATAAAAAAATAAATATTAAAAAAGGTCACTGACACTTTTAGTCCCATCTGTCGTAGTTAACCTGGACAAGTTCCCATCGGAGACTTGCGTCGTCAGTTGAAGGTTTGGAGTCTGCACACAAGCTCGTCTGCTTTCACTCCTGACCCCAATGACAGAACCATTATCGTCTTCCGTCAGCGCTGTGATTAGCCGCTGGGAAAACAGCATGAATCAGAACAATAATTACATACCGAGAAGAGTACCCTGTCATTTCATTTTCAACAAGGCTGGCAGCTGCCCCCTCTGTTAACTATCACCCAGCTGTGGAAACGATTTTTTGATTTTTTTAGAAAAGATTAATTGTGAATTAAAGACACAGAATTTACAATACAGTCTTTTTTTGGTAGAGTTTTGGAAGCTCTTGAATTTCTGTTTCTTCATTGTTTTCTAAAGTGCTTCATGTTATTTTTCTGAAACTTTTAAAGAAAATAAATCTATATATGTACAGCTCCTCTTCTCTCCAACTTCCCCCTTTTATACCTACTCAGGTAACTCCTCCCCTTGGAACCAACGAAGAATAGGAGGACATTTTAAATGTCTACTAAACTACTGCAACTGATATACAAATAAACAGTAAACACGCAAATAAACAAATTAAATGATAATGCAAAACAACAATAAATCCAAAATTTAAGACTCATAAGACTCCCTACCTGAGTTAGGTAGCCCTGTCTGCGTTCTATAACAAGACATACAGTAAACTAATTTCACCTGCGTCCTCTATACAGGACTTGCGGTAAATGTGTTCCTTTCTCTTGCATAACCTGCTTCAGCACCCCATCACATTTACAGGTAAGCAGGTTTAAATGGTTTACATTTTTTTTCTTTTGTTTATACCAGAGATTTACATTGGTTAAAATTACAATTTACATCCACAACAGGTATGCAACAATTGTTTAAAACAAAAGTCCAGTTTTAATGTCCACATAGTTCTCAAGCAAGACTGTTTTTATTTTGTTTACATGGGATGGGACTTGCACTATCACGCCTTTTTAAAAAATGGCAAAATATGTAGAGAGACTTAATGTTTCTACAGGAAGTCTTTATGTAAAATATTTACCACCATGTTCCTTAATTTCTGGGTTCGATTCTGGCCTAGGGGTCTGTCTGTTTGGAGTTTGCATGTTCTCCCCATGTTCGCGTGGGTTTTCTCTTGGTACTGCAGTTTCGTCCCTCAGTCCAAAGACATGCTGGTCAGGTTGATTGGTCACTCTAAATTGCCCTCGGTGTGAGTGTGTGAGTGAGTGTGTGTGTGTGTGTGTGGTGCCCTGCAATGGACTGGCGTCCCATCCAGGGTGTAGTCCTGCCTTGTGCCCTGTGTATGCTGGGTTAGGCTCTGGCTCACTGTAACCCTTTAAAGAATTAAGTAGTTATTGATAATGGATGGATGTTCCTTAATGAATGTTGGTTACACACTAGTTATTTTTAATAATGATGAGTATGAAATTTCCAAAATAAGATTGAGTCTTTTTTTGCAATCTGTGTTCCATGCATTAATCAGTATTTAAGATACTACAGAATTATCTTCTAATCTTTAAATAGAAAGACAGATAGGGAAATGACAATGATAACAAGGATGGCACCTACATTTTAAAATAAATAATTACATACTCATTTGTAGAAAACACTGTATCCTTGGCTGACCTTCTTTCCTAAGGGCAGCACTTAGATTACTCGAGTATCAATACCTGCTGCTGCTCGGATTAATAGGTAATCTTACAGTCTGGCTCCTGCATGAAGGTGTGGAGCGTCATTGAATTGATCCTGGCGTGGCCCAGTATAATCTGCATGTGATGTAACTAAACATTAGCTTTAGAGAAACAAGGAGCATAGAGTTTTTATATATATATTATATATATATATATATATATATATATATATATATATATATATATATATATATATATATATATAGTGCCTTGCAAAAGTATTCAGGCCCTTCCTATGGTGTCCCATTTTGTGAAATTACAAAATGATGCATACACATTTTTTTGTACTTAATATTTTATAATAATAAAATTCAAACTTCTAAGTGTAAGATAAGTTACAGTAAATGTCAGCAAAAACTAAAGAGAAAAAACTGGAATATGTTGATTGCATAAGTATTCAGACCAGTCAAATCAATATTTGGTGGAAGCACCTTTGTGCTTTGCAATTTGTGCCCATTCTTTTTGGCAGGTTTGCTCAAGCTCTTTCAAGTTTTTTGGGGATCACTTATGGACAGCAGTTTTCAAGTCTTTCCACTGATTTTCAGTAAGATTCAAGTCAGAACTTTGACTGGGCAACTCAAGGAAATTCACTTCATAACCCTAACTCTAATCCTAATTCTTAAACCAATCCAGTGTAGATTTGGTCTTGTGCTTTGGATCATTGTCCTGCTGAAAGGTGAGTTTTCGCCCCAGTTTTAAGTCTTTAGCAGACTGAAACAGGGTTTCTTCTAGTATTTGCCTGTATTTTGTTCTATCCATTTTTCCTTCAATCCTAACAAGCTTTCCCATAGCATGATGCTGCCACCACCATGCTTGACTGTAGGCATGGTGCTGACTGGAAGATGTGCTGTGTTGGGTCTGCACCAAACGTAAAGCTTGGCATTTAGACCAAAAAGTTCCAATTTGGTCTCGTCTGACCACAACACCTTTTGCCACATTTTTGCAGGATCACTCAGGTGCTTGTTGCAAATGCCATGCAGGCTTTGAGATGGCTTATTTTTAGTAATGGCTTCCTTCTTGCCACCCTAGGCAGTGTCTGAGTGGTACAATGCACCTTCCATTTCTTGATGATTGAGTAGACTGTGCTCACAGGGATATTCAGAGACTTTGATATTTTTTTTGTACTCTTCTCCTGATCTATGCTTTTCAATGACTTTATCCCTAACTTGCTTTTAAATCTCCTTGGTCTTCATGGTTGAGTCTTTGCTTAAAATTCACTACCTGACCAAGGAACCTCACAGAGGCAGGTGTTTTTATTCTGAAATCATGAGAACCACTAATATTGCACACAGACAGAGGCCATTCAACTAATCGTGTGGCCGTTAAGGTCATTTTGTGCACCTGAATTAATTTAGGTTTGCCACAGCAAAGGTTTTGAATACTTATGCAATCAT
This sequence comes from Polyodon spathula, assembly GCF_017654505.1. Classification (NCBI taxonomy): domain Eukaryota; kingdom Metazoa; phylum Chordata; class Actinopteri; order Acipenseriformes; family Polyodontidae; genus Polyodon; species Polyodon spathula. The sequence goes on along the minus strand of NC_054538.1, from coordinate 76,937,546 downwards.
GACTTTTCCGTTTTAATTTCATACTAATTATCTATTTACTTTTTTCTTTTTGTTTTTGCTTTGAATGTGTGGAGTAGGTTGTGTATGTAACACATATTAATTCCTACTTCGAAGTGTCATGACTGCAAGCTTTAAAGCAACAAAATGTGAAAACTGTGAGAGGGTCTCAATACTTTTGCAAGACACTGTGTGTATATACATATATATAAATATATATGTATATATTTATATATATACACACACACACACACACACATACACAATGCTGTGAAAGTCTTGGACATGTTGCATTTGGAAGATAATATCCTTAAGGAATAGAAAGAAAACAACCATTGAATTAACGACAGAACTGGCAGAAAGCACGGGTGTCGCTGTCCATCAAATCAACAGTACGAAGGTCAGTCTTGAAAGCAGGACTTAAAGGATGTGTTGCAGTAAGAATACCTCTATTAAGAAAGGGGAACAAGACTAAAAGGCTAAAATATGCACAAGAACACAGAAATTGGACAATGGAACAATGGTCAAAGGTGCTTTGGACTGTTGATGGATGGACGACACCTGTGCCTTCTGCCATCTTGACTGATTCATGTACTAAATATGCACTGCAGACTCAGCCACAGTGGAAAATTAAATGCCCCCCAGGAAGACTATTGTTAGCTCCCTGTCGGTAACAATAGCCTTTTCTACTATATCCCTCCTCTCCAGTCCATATTTACTATATATATATTGTTATTTACTGTATATACAGTTGTTGTCAAAAGTTTACATATCCCAGTGGAAATTTATAATTTCTAGATTTTTTTCAAAAACAAAGACATTTATAAAGAATTTTTTGTAGCAACAGTTTTGCTTTTGTGGATGACAAAAAAGTTACAAGAAATAGATGTCTACAATTATTCATTTCAGCAATTTTTTTTGTGCAAAACTCTAATGCTAATTCAAGAGTATTCATACCATTTCATGCTATGATAGTATTGCCTACAAGGTGCTAGAAATTTAAACATGATAATGCAAAACCTAATTCTAGAAAAGTCTAGAAAATGTTGGATTGTAGGTGAACATTCTTACTATAAAAGGGTTAGGCATAGGATGATTGCTGTCATTACCAATAAGTCAATATTGGAAAAAGTATAAAGCTATCTGAAGTTTTTTATTGGCATAAAGCTGGAGAAGAATTCAAGAAGTTTTACAAGCATGTGAGTATCCAAATTTCAACATCGCAATGACAATCGCTTAAAGTTTGCAAAATTGCATTTGAATGACGGATATGAGTTCTGGTCAAAGGTTTTGTGGAGTGATGTAACAAAAGTCGGGCTATTCAGTCACGCTGACAGTCGTTATGTTTGGAGAAAGTCTGATGAGGTATACAAAGAAAATAACACCATGCCTACTGTCAAGCATGAAGGGGGTAATATCCTTCTATGGGGCTGTCTTTCCTCTCATGGCACAGGTAAAATGGATTCCATACCATACCAAAAGATATTGGCCAATCATCTGAAACCCTCTGCTACAAAACGGGATGTTTCAACACAACACCGATCCAAAGCACACATCAAAATCTACTTCAGAATGGTTAAAGAAGAATACAGTCAAGGTTCTGGAATGGTCTAGTCAAAGACCCAATCTAAATCCAATTGAGAAGCTTTGGTATGAGTTGAAGAAGACTGTGCACAAGAGAAGTCCTCTGAATTTGAATGAACTGGAACAACTTTGCATTGAAGAATGGTCAAAAATCACTAAAGAATATGACAAAAGCTCATTGACAAATATCCTAATCGTTTAAAAGAGGTTGTTATCGCTAAAGGTGCCTCAACTAGGTATTGATTTCATTTTCCTTGTCAGGGTAAGAATACTTTTGGATTAGGATTTTTGGAGTTTTGCAAAAAAATTGCTGAAATAAATAACTGTAGACATCTATTTCTTGTAACTTTTTTTCCTCATCCACAATAGCAAAACTTTAGCTACAAAAGATTTTTCCTATAATTATTTTTTTGTGAGAAATGTCTAGAAATTATATATTTCCATTGGGGTATGTAAACTTTTGACTACAACTGTATATACGGTATATCCATATATTGTTGAAACAAAGAACGGTTTGTACATAACATTTACAATAAACAAATAAAATAAAATACTTTCCTGTTCCACAAATTGAATGACAAAAGTGTTCAGAAATTATATATTTTAGGATGCGACACCTATGAGTAAGAAAACTGCTTGTTTTTTTTTCACTAGCAGATGGAACTTGAAGCATATCTGGGAGCTCCTGTAATTCAAGGTCAGTAGATTAGGACTAGAAACCAAACTCCTCTATCCCTCTTCCTTAACAATAACAGGTACAGTTCCACCAAACTGCAGTGTGCAGTGTGGATGCTTCACAATCACAACTATTGCAGCAGTTAAAAAGCAAAATTTTAGTGAAGAGAGAGAGAGAGTGTGTGTGTGTGTGTGTGTGTGTGTGTGTGTGTGTGTGTGTGTGTGTGTGTGTGTGTGTGTATAAGTGTTCTAAGGTATGGAATCCTAAACTCACAGCTCCCCCAGTGGCGAATAATTTTTATTGAAACAAACTTTCCACAGCTGTCAAACCAAATACAGGTGCACTCCACTTATAACGGATCCTGTTAGAAGGGAGTTCTGTTTACAACGTATTGAGGAGGCATGTCCCTGCCAAACAGCGTGGGTTTTAACAGGGTTGAAACGGACTCGTTTATAACGTATATACCGTTTAATACGTACAGTTTTCCTGTTCCACAGGCAGATGTTTTGCGTTTAACACGTACAGTTTAATACATACAATACCGTTTTATTAGGTACACTTTTCCTGTTCCACAGGTAGATCTTTTGCGCAAATAAGGCACATCCGTGACAGTGAATGACAGTCACGGCGGCATTTGTGCACAGGGGTGTGTTTTGTGTGAATAATAAATTCCCGTTCTTTGACAGTCAAGCTTAAGTTAGGTTATGTTCGCAGTTACAGACAGCACTTCGAATTGTGTTTACGTACTTCGTTTATAAAGTACTGACTTCCATTGTCCCTTGGAGTCTGCTGAGTGCACATACTGTATGGCTACTAAAAGCATGTCTCTGATAGTTTCCAAAGTGAATGTGAGCTATTTTTTAAATCGGTTAAGAATGCAGTATGTGAGAGAATACCGATCTGAATATTATTCAAAAAGAATATTCTCCCTGCATCTCATCACAAATGCCCATGCATAATTTCAAAAAACCAAAACAGATAACAAATATTTTCAAGCTATACCCTTGAATAGCTCAGCCCCACCGTACCATGCAGAGATACTGGCTGAGCACAGGATTGGTGAGTATTACATCTAACTTTACTGTCTGGACAAGTTTCAGCACCACAAAAAACTGAGCCATGCACTGTCCGGAAGACACAGGCGTAAGGAGGATTTAGGGAATTGTCCCCTCTAGTGGAGGATAATTGTATAGTGTTTGCTTCATAACAGTTAAAAAAAAGTTTGAAAAACCATAAAAACAGAGTCACTGTTTTATTATTAAAACCCATCAAATTGGGCATGTGTTTCAGTTTTAAATAATTACTAAATGCTTAGTGAGCATTTATTTATATAAATAAATAAATAACAAATGCCTGCAAGTAGCACCAAATGACAGAGCCAGAGCAGGAGCCAGTGCCAGAACTAGTGTCATGTCTGCACCCTGCTACAGCCTGAATTGCAGCATGTAGCTTGTTAAAGGAAAGCACACAGCAAAAACGAGACAGGTGCTGCTCTTAAAGGGGCGGATCTTATAAATGTAATTAAAGGTAAAGAGCAGTTCAAAATCATTGCCATGTCTGAAGCATTGGTATTACTTTAAGAAAACTGTTTTTGTTTTTACTCAAAACTATAATTTGACTGCTCCTACATGTAAAAAAAGTTATTTCTTGTTCGTTTTATAATGTTTATGTAGTTTGTATGTGTGTGTGTGTGTGTGTGTGTGTGTGTGTGTCTGTGTGTGTGTGTTTACTTTAACTATTGGGGCAAGCTTTACACTTGCTTGAAAATCGGGCTCTCTGTTATTGACAAGGGGATAAATGTGTTAAATCACAGCAACAGCTTTTAATTACGCTGCGATTTCAGGTAAGTGCCTTTATAATGAAATGGCAGAAGGACGACTCAGCTTTCTTGTCATTTTATATTTACACAGATAAGCTTACTTGTCTTGAACATTCTTAACTAACTGAACAATGTAATTACATTCCTACACAGTACTTGCTGCAGTCCCTGCAGTGTAGTACTGAAACTTCAATCTCTTAACTTCCCAGAGGTCGATCAACCTTCAGATTAGCTGGGAGATGCAGCGAAGTTGTGCCAAGTTGAATTGATCGACTTGGAGGGAAGTTCAGTTAACAAACCTCACCCTACAAACTTGTTTCCCTGCAGGGAAGAACTTGATTGACTTGTCCCCTTGGTCTTTGCGAACACTGAGCTTCTGTATGCTGACCTGCCTTGCAAAAACAAAGGCACAATTAATTACCACTATTCGTTTTCACAAGCAGGCAAATTGGATCATGATAGCTTAAGCTGAGCAGGTCACCGTCTGATTCACACATTCAGTGTGTAAAATTGTAATATGCTTCGAAACATCTTTTGTCTGATTACCTTGCCTTAAACTCATTATGTCTTTCTATATCCCGAGGCACCACGAGGAATCAAATTTGTACTTCAATGCTGTGTTGAGAAAAAGATAAGTCACGATACAGAAATCTAGGGGTTTTATCATGACAATTCCTACTGTAGCCATTCCAGATTTCTGAAGTGGTTCTTCTTTTTCATGTTTAAAAAGCAAACTTGTACAGAATGTATGATGGAGGAGAACTGAGTGACTGAAGAGGTCGACTGTGCAGTATAGAAACCAATAGCAGTTAGCTGTGATTCGTACAATGTGTCAAAGCAAAGATAGCGATTGATTACAATGGCCTTGTTTCCTTTTTTTGTTTTGCGGTCTCCAGGTGGCAGTATTTTAGTATTTACTGAGCTTTCAGTTCAAGCATTAGCAGGTTAAGCACATAGAAACAAGAGGCACATAGAAAAGAAAAACGAGATTGACTTGGATTGGCAAATCTTTCACCTCCAGGTATTAGATATAGTTATACTTTTAAACCAGTGTCTGAGTTTGTTTTTGATATGTTACTACACACTGTACTAATTAATAATCCAGTCTAATACTGTATCGATATTAAGTTTTCAGCAGGACTGATGGATCTGAACTCAATGGATATTGAGCCCAATGTTTGTATTCCTATTGCAATTATTTACATTTGGGGGCAATAATTGGAATACAAGTTAAAACAAAATTAGTAGTTGAGATTAATTCCTTAGATAACTAAATTAAGTAAATATCCGCTACAAGGTGTTCATTTTTATTACTGCTAGAGAAATAAAAAATTAAAAAAAAACTTGTGAAACTCATGACAATCTGACAAGTGGCTCTGAATGGCTCAGTAAAAGGTATGCACACTCTATTTTAGGCACCACCTGTAATTCTAAGTAATAAAGAATAACTGAATGATATTAAACTAATGATCTAAAGAAAAATGTGTTAAACGTATGTACGTTACTTAGTTAATAATATTTATATTGAAAAAACAAACAGGCCAACAAGGGCTGCTGTAGATCGGTGTGGTGATTTTGGCTCTCTGTCGAATCCCCAGTGAAGACTGTCAGCTTTGCACACCTGGGTCTTGAACCCACGCTGCTCAGACTCGATGACTAACCCTGCACACCATGAGGCTGTGCCTTTACCAGGGGAGACTCTTGGACTGGACCCCTGATATCCAGCAGTGATAGCTTTTGTGTGTAATTAAAATAGACTTCAAATGTGGGTTTCATTACAACTGCAGACTTACACCTCACTACAGTTTAGCTGCATTCAGAGTAACAATTTGAAGTTGCTTTTCTCTGATATTTGTGTCGTAGTTTGTTTGCAGCACTGGGGAGCTAGCTGACAGGAGAATGTTGTCAGTGTCTGCATCTATTCTGCACAGTTGTTATACTGGAGCAAAAAGCTGTTTTGCCATTCTATGGATGACAAACTAAAATGCCACCCAGTTAAAAAAAAAAAAAAAACAACAACAAAAAAAACAACAGTCATGAGCCATGAGAAGCAGAAATGTGGCTAATCTGTGTGAGGAATTTGCAATTTTGCCTTAGGCCTTTGCTTTGCTGAGAAACAAAATGCAGTGTGTGCCTCTAATGAAGCAAGCTGCTACTGCAGAGGCCGTGTGCTGAAGCTCGCGCTGGACTGAAAAAGGGCATTTTTATATGGCTTAGGCTAAAAATAGAAATGAGTGCTTTAGACACGAATATGGTGATTGTAGAGACACAGGCGATGCATTCTGTGGAAAGACTAAGAGCATCAGGGACTGCGTGTTCTGGGTTTCTTTTAAAACATTTATCACATCCTTAATTGAACTGGCAGAGTTAATTTCGGCACCTAATATTCAGATTGTCGTGTCCTCCCAGTGTCCTACTGTAATGAGCTCTCCAAAGAGTTCTTCAGATCCTTCACACATGCAAACACATACTGAGAACTACCACTAGACTTGAAAAACGGTTCAATCCATTGTCCATTTATGTGTAGCACCCTCAAGGCACAGTGGACACTGACCGCACGACGCTAACCGACTACTTCATCCCAAGAAATCTACACGAGAGAACCTACAGACAAGATTATGCCTATTATTTGCCTTTAATTACTTTTTCTTTGTTAATTACCATTTCAAATATATTTCCTCTACAAATAAGAGGGCATGTTTCCAAAGAAAAAGCAAAAAACATGCAATTAAAAACAGTCTTGGGGGAATATGCAGACTAAATAAATCCCCCTTACTGAACTCACAAAGAGTCTGCCAGCTCCACATTGTCCTCTGATTATTTTTTCATGTCTTTTAATGTTAGTATTGTCTCCCAGGAATTTCACAAGGATGTTTTCACATCCACTCATCAGAAAAAACTCTGAAAATGTTCTACTGTGGGAAAGAGTTCAGCAAGGGCTCAGAGAAATATTGCTGAGCCCTTGCTCTGTACAGTAGGTAGAGCAAGGGCAAGTTGCCGACACCAGTGCCAGGTTACACCTTGCTGCTTGCCATGACCACGCAACCCTTAGTATTTGGTCTTTATTGTACCCATAGAGGGAACATTCATGGAGTACTATAGTTTTTCCACTAATTAGGACAGCCATAAACAACCTAATTCAGTGAAATAGCTACAGCACTCCATTGATGTTAATGAAGTATTCTGTTTATGCAACCGGTACAACGCACTGAAACTAATATATTTAAAAAGCGCAGTTCAAAGAATTACTTTTCTTAGGTCTGCGCTCCAGATCTGCGGTGCCCTGACTGTATCACGATGCATAACAACATTGTAATTATGTGTAAGTACACTTGTATTTACTATGTGACTATTATTTATTATTATTTATTTCTTAGCAGATGCCCTTATCCAGAGTGACTTACAATTGTTGTAAAATATCACAGTACAAAGTATCACATTACAAAATATCACATTGTAAAATATCACATTACAAATAAGAGCAGTTGTAAAGTACAAAAAAATCTAAATCAAATAAGAAAAAATATTAAGAATAAGTAAGAGTCCAGTAAGAGCATGTAGTAAGTGCGATGAATGGATGAGAATGATTTAAAATAAGAGCAATTACAAAAAACATGAATACAGATACCTATAAGAGTAAAATCAAGTACCAGATACAGGAAGTAGTTTTAATTGAGAGCAGTAGTAGAATACAGCAAGATATGGAGCAGTTCAGTGCAAGTACAAGCTGATGCAAGCACTGGTACAGTTAGGTACCATATAGTGCAGTATAGCCGAGAGTTGTGAGGTTTACAGATGCTGTCTGAACAGGTGTGTCTTGAGGAGGCGCCGGAAGGTGGTCAGGGACTGAGCAGTGCTGTGATCCCTGAGAAGCAGGGGTTAATTTGCCGCAGACAGACAGTAGGCTACACACAAGGCAAGGTGATGTGGGAGACTTGTCTGCAGCAAGAAGGAGGCATTGTTTTCTAGGACAAAGAAACATATAATAACATTTTGCAAAGAGCTACATTTTTTAACCCTTCGGTATTAACAATACTCCGAGGCACACTAAAGAAAGGGTCTCCTATACAATGAGGGCTCAGCCTCCAACGTTATTTTAGTAATGCCTACAGAATGATTTTTTTCTAATATGGCATTCTGGTATCTAACAATACTGGTTCAGGCAGTATTGTTAGATTCGAGTTGGAAAGAAAATGGTAAAAAAAAAAAAAAAAAAGGGCAGAGGGACAGATGACGCAGTTAGTTTGTAGCTAGAGCAAGTACAGTACAGCTGGTTGTAGGCTCATCTGAATAATGTAGCTATATTATAGACCATGCATATATGCTTTAAAATTATACACAGTCAGAAATTCAGACATACATAAATAATAGGAGAGTTGTAACTGCATAAGAATCTGTTTTCTAATCTAATCTAATTATTTCTGAAGTTTGAAAAGTCACCTGGAATTATTCTATACGAAATAAGAAGTTGAACTGATATGCGAAGCACTGTAACTGGATGATATGTCGTAATGTATAAGCTACCTACTACAAACTCTGAAGTGGTACATTTATTAAGAAGCCACCACACATTCCATATTTTATTAATATGTCCTGGTGATGTATTTCGAGCTTGTAACACATCTTCATGTGTTACAAGTACTGCTTGTACCAAAATCTTCAATTCCATGTTGGTAAATTTCAGTTTTCGTTCCGAGCATCCTCATCACCATGGCTAGTACCAGGCTGAGGTCTTTGCGTGCCGTTCATTTCTTTTTGGAATGTGTAGCCTACACACGCAGGGTTGACCCAAAGCCGCTTTTTATTGTGAGGTGTATTTAAATTGGTTGATTGCGGAATTGCCTGCTTCACCTAATTAGTCACATATAACAGGTTATTATTTTGACGCTGAGTGCGGCCGTACTGAACACGCGCATTACATAGCTTTTTGCAGTCAGTTTTTCACCTTTATAAATTTGGGCCTGAGTGTATACCAAAGACATAACATTAATCAGGTTTTATTCCATTTTATTTGGCCTGGGATCGGGAGAGTCCACTGGAGCCTGTCGACTCTGCCTCATATATAAAGTGGATGTGACACCACGCATTTATTTTTGTAAGGAATGGAACCAATTCAATTGGATTAGAGCAGTTTTATGAGCTTGCTGTTCTGCTGCATTGCTAAATTAGAAGCTATGAAATGCAGCCACAGTGAACATTTCAACACTGTGGTTAGGCGTCTCCTTTCAGATGCCAACCCACTAATTTAACACTATAACTCCCAGAATACATTGAGGAACATTATAATGTGGGAATTTAGTGTTGCATTATTGCACAAGTAGGATGCATGGGATCATAAGAGAGTATACGCTGTCTGTTTTCTGTGAAAATGCAGTTATTATTCTGGTTTCACATATTATTCCATTTCTGAGTATATAAGCACACCAATTGATGGAGATGAGTGTGTAAGAGAGTGGAGGCTGGGTGTGAACTGGAGCCCCCACGCCAGGCTTGACTGCATCTGTAGTTTTAGAGATTTTAGTCTCATCTCACCAACGGGACAGGACAGAATCCGTAACGGTATTGTATCACACAACACTGCCTGTTACAAGTACAAGTGGTGGCTGACATGTTTATAAATTCACATTAATGCACAGCACTCAGTCATAGAATGTAACCTAAAACTTAAAATTTGGCCTTCATCAGTTTCTTACAAGTTTTACATTGCTACACAACAGCATGGTAAGTTGGGCAGGTAGATTTTAAATAGCTTTGACACTGTTTTTGTCAAATATTCCATCTGGATTCAAGCGCATCTATCGCCCCTCACAGACTGTACATAAGCTCATATCCGTACAGGTATTCACTCAGTATGACTCACGGGCAAGGTGGCCATGTCCACTGGGTTTTTTTGCAGTCTCTGGTTTCTATTTTTTTGGCTGCTGCATGCTTCTGCAGATGTTGGCGCTTAGAAATATTTTTTTATGTGGATGGTCCAATCAATCCAAATAAAATAAAAAATAAAGACAAAAAGGGCATATAACACTGTATCTCATTCATATACTGCAATGCAGGTCCCCTTTGCATTCACACAGCTCTATTATTCTATTCTATTATTCTATTCTATTATTCTATATTGCGATTCATTGTGTCCAGGAAGTTAAATAATTGTAATTTTTTTTCACTTCATGAAGTTTTGCTCCAGGTTATGCCACTGTAGGTTTGTTCTTTTTTAATCTACATGGTTGTCTTTGTAGAACATTTTATTGTATGTGGCAAACACTGTACACCCTCTAAAAAGCAGACCAAAAAATACCCCATAATTAAGCTGTGCCACTCTTGGTTCCCCCCTGTGCTTCTTTCCAGAATTGCCGCTGGTCGTTTGTTTGTTCCATGGTGTGCAGATTTGATTATCACAAATCATTGGATTATACTTTTGTATAAATTTAAGTGACACATTTTTGGCTACTTTTGGGTTGTTTTTGAATCAGGTTTTTGTTTTTTCTGATTGAGCATTTGGCTAGAGATGTCATACAGATCTAGCAACCCTGCTCACAGGTTGTGTCTCAGCATTGGTATGCTGTTTTTCATTTATTGTTTTTTAACCACTTGAAACACATGTGAGGTGGGCACTAAATATGAAGACTGTGAAATTGCTTTCTCGAGGTTGAGGAAACAGTAGGCGGGAGCTGCATTGTGACAAAAACTGTAAGAAATAGAATTTGGAGGAATTTCAGATTTCCCTAATTGATCTACTTTCATACAAAACTAATATACCATTTTCAATATTAAGTTGCTTTTTTTAAGGCAGATGTGGATTTCCATGATATGTCTCCATCAGCTTTAGAGTCACTACCAATAACACGACACGAACTCTGGCAGCTGTCGTCTTGCATGCATTCACATGCTTCTGTGCAAGCTAGCTAGCTAGTGATTGACTCTACAGTAGCAGCATATCAGGGACGGTTTGCTGTGTCATTATTGTGGTCGTCATGGCACCACTGGGTTTATACGACTGCCTGCCATGACCAATAAATGGGTGAAGCTACTTCAGGTTTTGCCACTAAGCATTATGCCAGATATATATGCGATAGTATTGTCATTGCATGTTGTCATACTATCATAGTGTAACCAGGGGAAACCTACAAAAACACAGCGTAGAAATAACGTGGAAAACTTTTATAAGTGAAATAGGCAGGCTGAAACAGTAGTACATGATGATTAAGTACACAGAACATGGGGTAATAAACAGACACAGAATGTAATATCATCGGCACTCAAAGGTGTAACATATAATAATAATCTTTATGTAGCGCCTTTCATAGTGGACCACTATCGCAAAGCACTTTACAAGATACAAGACTAGGGTGTGTGAACTATGCATCAGCTGCAGAGTCACTTACAATAATATCTCACCTGAAAGACATAGAGCACAAGGAAGTTAAGTGACTTGCTCAGAGTCACACAGTGAGTCAGCAGGTGAGGTGAGATTTGAACCGGGGACCTGTTGGTTACAGGTCCATTTTTTTAACCACTGAACCACACAACCTCCTCTATTCATTTACAATAGAGTTAAAGGATGGTGCTGTTTAAATCCAATGGGGTTTATACACACACTATAATTGTGATTTTATAAAATAAAAAAACCTACCGGTTCTTATCTATGTAAGCAGGGCAGAATGTATAGATGTTTTCACAATTAACACTAATAATAGGTAACATTAGGCAATGCAGACAGTTCAGTGCTTATCGGGGTCTGTGAAACCAGACAGACAGTAGTGTCTGCACAGACGTGATAAAGGGACAATTGTATCTAAATACCCTCACATGTATTATGCTACAAAAACAACTAGGCTGTACTCTTTCAACACATATTTAAATATACAGAGATAGATTTAGTCTATATGGTGATATATATCAAGGGCCACTCTTGGCAGACTTTAATATGCCTATTTGTAATTCTTTATTTAAAAAACAAACAAAAAAAACAAAAACAAACGCTTACTCATCAGAATGGGCCTGAGGCGATACTCAGAGCAGCTGGTTGCGCAAGGTTAGTGTCACCGCATACCACGCTCTCTAGTTACAGGCACACCTGAGGTTTAACACAAGTGTGGGAGGGTTGAGCTCTTTAAATAACTACAGTGTCATAATGATTGTTATTGTATTTTAAGCTGTGCTCATACAGAATGTCTCATGACTTAATTGATTTCATTGTAAGTGGTTAGGTAAAGATACTGTGGTAATATAAAACGATTTAAAAAGTTTGAGATGAAACTTACTGGTCATTCCGGACCAAGTCGCTCATCTGGGGAGATGTGTCCTCCATTTGCGGTTGATGATAATCCCCCAGTGGGTGGTAGTAATGAACAATAATCGCTTAGGATGAAAGGCGCTATATAAGCGGTTTAAGTTGTATTAATAAATGTGTAGAAATTGATGCACCTGTCCTTGACCTCAGTCCTAGACTGTGGCTGGAATGGAGTTAAACGCCTCTTCTAGATGTACAAACACATGGGTCACCATTAACAATACCTGCTCGCTGTATGCAGTTCTGTTTTTCCTGTTGCGTTATGTATTTTCAGCTTGGGAAGCTTTCCCAATTTGAAAACTTGCCATAGTAACCCGGGGCCTAAAAATAATAAATGGAGCTAAAAACGGATCTGTGTTGGTGCTTGAATAAAGGGAGCTGGGATATCTCCATCTCCTTTCCACACACAAGCCCCCAAGCCGTACTCCCTCCCTTGCAGTATTCTGACACTAGGCATATGTGCCATCTATACTTAGATATACAGTTGCCATTGTAACCCCCCCCCCCCCCAAAAAAACGGCTTTAGTAGCGCTGTTCTTCACTGAGCTAAAGAATTAATGTATGATCTCGACTTGTCTGCCACCTACACTCAATTTGATTTATTTATTTTTTGCAATTGATTTCACTTAACTTTTTCTCACGCACCACAATTTTAACCTTCCCACGTTTCCAACTGGCTGCCCGTGTTGCCACTCCCGGATACAGCTCGTTTCCATTCGCGTCAGTCACTGCTTGACGCTCGCCTGTCTCCCCTCCTCTCTCTGTTCAGAAGTGTATCCGCGGCCTCCAGTTGCCATTGGAGCGGCGTGTTGCCGACCATTCCCCGCCTGCAAGTTAGCACAACGCCTCCGTCACGTCTTTCTCGACTTGGCGACCATAACTGAGAGAGGAAGAGGAAAAGGCTCGGCAACGCAGTAGCCGCGGCTGCAAGGGGGAAACGGGAGAGTAGACTCTTTTTCTCTTTTTTTTTTTTTTTTTTTTTTTTTTTTTTTTTTTTTAAATAAATCTGGAAAACGGGATTGCTAAATGCTACTTCATTATCCCGTGTCATTTGTTTAAACCCCGCTGGTCAGCTGGAGAGGGAGATGCGCCCAGTTTGAGTGCTATTTGCTTCAGACAAAAGATAGGAGTTCAAAAAAAGGTAGGTAGAGAACGAGAACATAGGTCCATTTTCAAAGAAAAAATAAAATAAAAATAAAAATAATAAAAAAGTCCGACCGGGCGGATGCAGCCGGCGTGACGATTGTATGTCGTGTTTAGTTGTGTAAGAACTTTGTGTGCATTGCTATTGCGAGAATGACAACTTTGTACAATATTGCCACAAGCATTTTATTTATTTATTTATTTTACAAAGCGTGCAAGTAACTGAGTCTTCGGTCTGCCTGTGTAGCGGCGATTGGCACACACACTGGCAGCATTACTATGATTTCACACAGTGCTAAATTACTCGTACTACAGCCTGGTCCTGGGCAAAAAAAAAAAAAAAAAAAAGGCCGCTACTGATTATTTGTTCAGTGTATGCAGATGAGAAACAAGGTTACGAAATCCGAATTGCTTACCGATGGTTTTCCATTATTGCAACCGCTTGAGGTGCTGTGCAGGAAATATCTGACATTTTATTGTACCTTATTATTATTATTATTATTATTATTATTATTTAACCCAGTAGATCTGGGTTAAATAACCTTTATTGGACTTAGTGCTAGTAGTGTGACGATCATCACACCTCATTTTAACATGTGGACAATAAAATTGTCAGTGTGTATTTTCACACGATACAGTATCATATTATATATATATATATATATATCATATTCATATATATATAATCTTATATATATATATATATATATATATAGAAATAAATTTAGTCCCTAAAGAGAAAAATGCATTTAATACTGTAAATCTATCAATGTATCTATACACAAGTTATTAAACTTTACGGCCCACATCAGTTGCATCAGTTGACCTGATGAGTGAATGTATTTGTAAGAAGCAGTGATGGTGAGATTTGTTAATGTCAAGGGGAGCAGGTCAGTGCTCTGGATACGTGCGGAACTAATAAATGAACTTTGTTTGCTGCATTTGTGTATTCCCGTACAGTCAATACCTACCTGTGGCAAACTGATACAGCTGATAACAGGTGAAGCACTGCTAAATGTGCTGTAGGCATATGCAGTGGAGATGTGAAGTCGTGTCATAGTGAACTTCTCTCAGAATATTACTGCGGTGGGTGACAAAAAGCATGAAAGAAAGAAGCTGGGATGATTTGTGCATGCTGCTGTATTCGAAAGTCAAAAGTGGTCCATTATTTTTCATATCCTCTTAAGTCACAATTTTTTTTTACATTGCAATTTGAGAAATGTTTGACCGGTTTCTGTGAATTCTATAGGGTACGAGACATTGCTCTGCGAAAACTCTGACTGCACATCCATGCTTTAATATGGATACATACATAGTAAACATAGATTGGTACAGTTGTGCACACAGCGATTTGAAGGGGATTTAATTTGGAAAGCAGGCTGTCGTGGGGTATCCGTATTTGGAGTAATCAAGCTTTCATACAGCAGAGGGTTTTGGTTAAATATCGTGGATTATTCCAGTAAAAAAAAAAAAAAAGGAAATGCCCCTTTAACTTGTGTTCATCCCTCCAGTGACTCTCCCCTGGGACCTGGGCCCTAAAGAAGCTCGGAGCTCATGACGTTGGTGCAAAGGGCTGCAGTGTTGAAGTTAGTGCAAGGGGCTGCAGGTTATAAAGCTAATGGTTGTCTGTACTGGTGGTGATTTACTGTACAGCATACTTTGTCTTATGTGTGATCTGACAGTAGAGGTGTGAGGTTGTGATTTCCTTTCCTGTTCGTGTATAAAATAAATATTCTTAACTTCAATGCATTTGGAATCGGAAAGCCCGCGGCGAGCAGTAACTCTCCTGTGTGTGTGTGTGTGGAAAAGACTGAATATAAAAATAAAAAAAAATGAATGGGAAACAAATTAGTCTTCCACTGCAGGCTTGGCTAACATTTAGACTAACCATGGACATTCGTGACCCAATGAATGTTATTAAATTCCAGCAGTTGATTCACTAAGATGATATAACAGGAGACTGTTACTAAATGGAGGCATGGAGGGGAGGGGTTAACACTTTGCAGAGTGCTCAGAAAAAAAAAAAAAAATCTTAGTAGAGTACAGTAACTTTGCTTGCAGTATTCCGCCATTTTCTGAATACTGTTTAGACAAAGGAGTTTTGAATGGAACTTTCCACTTTTATCAGAAAAAATATATCTTCCCCCCCATGATGTGAATATTTGCCAGAACAGTTTGAAGACATTGAAAAATACTTCTATCTATTTAGTATTATAAAATTAGTGCTACTGTATTGAGTGTTTCATAGTTACAAATGCTAAAGCCTTTGCCAGTGCAGCCAATCTGCAAACATATTGAGCTTCTCTATAGCCCCTTCAGTCTCTGTGTATAATTGTACCGTGTTAAGTTTTCTATATGTATTTATTTTATAATAGTGATTTTTAAAAGTTGTGGCAGGGTAGCTTCTTGAACTCTGTAGTGTGCACACAAATTGTTTTATTTTTTTTTTTTTTTAATTAATAGAAAAATTGTGACCGAAGTGAATATAAAATGGTGGATTGAAACCTTCTAAAACATGGAAAACAGATTCAAAAAGCGTTGTGGTAGTCAAGTCAAACTGTTCTTTTTTTTCTCTCTCGTAGCTTTTTTTCAAACACCCTTTGTTTGAACGTAATAAAATACACAAGGTATGAACTCATACCATGCATCCTGTTAAAAATATTTCATCAGTTTTTCTTGGTAGGTGATCAGAAAAAATAAAGGAAAGAAAAGTTTTTTGGCAATCAATTTGAGTAAGACTGGAGGCCAGTTGCTGCAGTTGAAACCATACATTTAAACAGAATTAAAACTTTATATATTTAACATCAGTCTTTAGCTGTGCTAAACAATCATGGAAATGTATTGCTATACAGAATGTAGATACCACATACATGATTATTGGTTTATTTTGTATCACATCAGTTTCACAAAGTATTTTGTGTCTGCTAATAACTATGTTGTAAGTTATAGCGTTGTGTGCATTTTATTTAATGGTCCAGTTTGTTTACATTTCTTAAACGGTAGATTTAACTGTATGGCCACTTGTTTGTCACCCCTTTGCTCACTGCACCAGGGTATATATAAAATATTAAAAATATGAAACAGAAATTAATTTTTGTGCTGCTTGGGACGGACTCCTTTTAATGCAAACAAGCAAATCCTGTTTAATATGTTGCTGTGAGATCTGTATAGAAACTGTGTTATGGTACCTGGTGTTTTAATTACAGGAACCCAGCTTAACGATTAGTAGTTGAAATATTGGCAATGTCACCCCTTGTTGTTAGTCCTTTGCCCCCATTTTAGATCAGAGCAAACATGTCAGGACTTGTTATAGAGAGTTGAAATGTGACATACTGTGTGAAGGATTCCACAAGTAGAAGCAATGAGAAGTTCTCTCAGCCTCTCTGTGCTTCTCTTGTGAAGAATTCCACAAGTGGAGCAATGAGAAGTTCTCTCGGCCTCTCTGTGCTTCTCTTGTGAAGGATTCCACAAGTGGAAGCAATGAGAAGTTCTCTTGGCCTCTCTGTGCTTCTCTTGTGAAGAATTCCACAAGTGGAAGCAATGAGAAGTTCTCTCTGGCTCTGTGCTTGTGTTTTAAAGTTTGAGAATTGTGGAATAACAAGGATCAGCCCACCTTAACCAGCCTACAAATTTGAAATCAGGGTGCCGTTCCTTTTGAGTAGAGTATGTTTGAGGAGTAAAGATGGTTACAGTATTTCCTTATTGCCATGTTTTTAATGAGATGGCTTTAATCCCAAGTTCTAAAATGAAGGGGTAGATTTAGTCAACAAAAAAAACATCAAATCATAGTTCTTGGCACACAGCAGTGTGTGAAGACCACTGCCACAAATGAGTATGATTCTAGAGCGCTGAACAGTATTGCAATCGTTGTCTTCATTTATTGTATGTAAAACAGTATATTGGGTTTTACATTAGGCAAGTGTTGGATTTTAATGTGGATTAGACTCAAATATAATTTAGAAATGTTAGTGTGTCATAATATTAGCAGAAATGTAAACCTTTTATTTCCTTGATGAAGATTGCAGCCATATGCTTGTCCAGATGGCTAAATGTAATTAGCTAACCCTAATGGGGGGGGTCGGTAGGCTTACATTAGTAACATGCCTAAGGACAGATAAAATGCGTTTCGGTATGATGCTAATGAGATGATCAGGGATTTCAATTAGGGGATCATTTTACTTGGATTATGACTTCTATGTAATTATAAAAAAAGTGGTCATAGGAGCCTCACCAAAACAACCTCCAAGTGTGAGTGCCTAGTTTTTTTAATCCATAGATGGACAGTACACTGACTGGCCAAAGGAGTAGAGATTGGCTACAATAGCACAAAGCCACAGTCTGAGTGGGAAGGAGCTGTGTGTCTTGTCCAGTGTTGAAGGCGTCTGTGATTTAGCTCCCTGCAGCACGTGTGTTTCTTAGCGCAATGTGCTGCAAACAACTTCTGTCTGCTTTTGACCAGAGTGGTGGTTTTCACAAACCTCTGCTGTGCCGGGAACACCTGGAATGGCTTTCTTGATTGGTTGTTTGGTGAATGCAGTGGTTGTTTGGTGAACGCCGCCACAGTGTTGAGGGGCGAGCCGGAATGCATGGGAACACATTGTCAGAGAGAGGAGCTCACTGAGATCCTTCCGCCTTCCTGTAATTGTGGCTGAGTAGTTGCACATGGGTCTCACGCTAGTTATATACTCTAGTATAGTAGTATATTTGTTAGGGATGGGTATTTTAAATGTTTTAACATATAAACCCTAAAGTGGTGGTTAAATGTTGAATAATATACTAGACGTATAACCGGTCATGTGACAAATTTCACCAAACGCATATATATATATATTTTTTTAATGTATTTTAGTAGTTTATCATAATATACAGCAGCCCATCGCGTATCCGACTGCTGTGGTAAGGGCGGAAATTATAAAAGGGAAGGGGTTTTGCAGTGGTCTCAAAGGAGTTTTTCTAATTGGTGCAACAGAAAGATTGACACTAGGGTGGGTTTTATTCTTGGTCAGCCTGGCACTTCTTTGGTGCACTGTTTGTAACGCATAACACAAGTGTAAATGTATTTATGTATAGGCTTTATTTTACCAGTATTTTAAGTTTCTAAGAATGTTTCACAGTACAATAGATTTTCAGAACAATCATTACAGTAGCTGTTTAAAGATTTTCTTGTTCCACATTGCTATACCAATGTTATCCCAATTTAAATAATGTAGTGAATAATTTTGGCAAAGGGATTCATGTAACAGAAAGAGTACAGAATAGGTTTCAGTCCCTGTCCTCAAAACCATTCATGGTGTCTGCTCTATACCAGACTTGTTAATTCTCTTATAGACATATGGCTCACTTTTGGCCACAAAATTTAAACGCTGTGCCTAGGCATTGAGCCACTGCAAGGCCACAGAAATCTGAATCTGCAGAACTGAAATATATATATATATATATATTATATATATATATATATATATATATATATATAATATTATATAATATAATATATATACACCTGTCTCTGTAAGGTCCCACAGTTGGGTAGTGCATTCAAAGCAAAGATACTACTATGAAGACCAAGGAGCTTTCAAAACAACTCTGGGATAAAGTTGTGGAAAGGCACAAATCAAGGAAGATTTCAAAGGCATTGAATATCCCTTGGATAACAGTCAAGTCAATCATTAAGAAGTGGAAGGTATATGGCACCACCCAGAATCTGCTTAGAGCAGGTCGTCCTCCCAAACTGAGCAGCTGGGTAAGAAGGGCATTGGACAGAGAAGCCACCAAGAGGCCAATGACAACTCTAAAAGACCTACAGCGTTCCATAGAGAAACTGTCCATGTCTCAATAGCTGAGGTACTCCTCATATCTGGCCTGTATGGAAGAGTGGCAAAAAGGAAGCCATGTCTGAAAAAAGCCTGTGTAAAATTCAGCTTGGAATTTGCAAAAAGGCATGTGGGAGACTCTGAAAAGATGTGGCAAAAGATTCTGTGGTTCAGTTAAACAGAAATTGAACTATTTGTCTTAAATGCAAAATGTTATGTCTGGCGCAAACCCAACACAGCACATCACCCAGGTAACACCATCCCTACTGTGAAACATGGTGGTGGCAACATCATGCTATGGGGATGCTTTTCATTGGCAGGGACTGGGAAGCTTGTCAAGGTAGAGGTCAAAATGGATGGAGCTAAATACAGGCAAATCCTTGAGGAAAACCTGCTTCAATCTGCAAAACACCTAATACTGGGACGGAGATTCACCTTTCAGCAGGACAGTGACCCCAAGCACACAGCCAAAGTGACACGAGTGGCTTAAAAACAAGAAAGTAAATGTCCTGGAGTGGCCCAGTCAAAGCCCGGACTTGAATCCGAATGAGAATCTGTGGCAAGACTTGAAGATCGCTGTCCACCATCGATCTCCATCCAACTTTACAGAGCTTGAACAATTTTGCCAAGAACCATGGGATAATATTGCACAATCCAGATGTGCAAACCTGGTAAAGATTTACCTCAAAAGACTCGCAGCTGTAATTGTTGCCAAAGGTGGTTCTACCAAGTATTGACTCAGGGGGGTGAATACTTATCTAACCAAGACATTTCAGTTTTTTTTTTTCATTAACTGTTTCACAATAAAAAGTGTTGAGTAGGTTGTGTAAATCAAAGAGAAAATCCCATTTAAATGCATCAAGATTTCAGGTTTCTCATTAATAGAAATATCAAGGGACCAGCAAAAAAAAGTGTATTGTCAATAATTTGGATTATCAGGAGTCTAAGGCAAATGTATACTATCAGTTTATATTGAAGTTACGTTAATCTGAGTGCAAGTTGATACAAATACCAATATCCTTTGCACTCAGCTGTTCGAGCTAGACTGCTTTGTTTTATTAAAATGTTTATTCCCTGGGAGGGCTCCAGAATAATTTGCACTAACAGGAAATCCTGTGTTAAGTGAATTTGTAGTATAAAAGTAATTTACCATAAGCGACCTGCTAAATTTGTCCGGGACCATGTAGAAAACTTGTAGTATCAGTAAAATGTGTCTGATCCAAGTTCACTTAAAGGAGAATTGCTTGTAATTTACTGACGTCCAGTTGATAAAGCGTTGAAGGGGGTTGGCGGCAGGTCCACTGCTTTTAAACCAGCGGCAGGCAACAGAGTGAATGGACTCCACAGATCTAAGAGCACTGAGCACTTCAAATCCAGGATATTTAAATCGCATTCAGCATAAGGCAGAAAAGGGAAAAATAAAATGTAATGTTAATACATGTAAAATGCTTTCATGGTGGTCAGATTGAAATGCCAAATGGGTGAAGTCTGGAGTAGAACAGGCTTGTTAACTGCACTTTGCAGCAGGCGTGGTGTCCCGAGTTGACATCTTTTTTAAATAAAAAAAAAAAAAATTAAATTAATCTTGAGGTTAACTTGTAAAGCCACTTTATCCAAGGATTTCGCTATTTTTTTTTTATTTATGAACCGAAGTCAACGTGTGTGGCGTGTGTGTCGGTGGTCTAGGATGGTATTCGATAAAAAATACTCTCCTGTCCCTCTCAAGTTTGATTATGGAGATTGTATAATAATAATAATCTTTATATAGCACCTTTCATAGTGGACCACCATCACAAAGCGCTTTACAAGATTCAAGACTAGGGTATGTGAGCTATGCATCAGCTGCAGAGTCACTTACAACAACATCTCACCAGAAGATTGAGCACAAGGAGGTTAAGTGACTTGCTCAGGGTCACACAGTGAGTCAGTGGCTGAGCTGGGATTTGAACCAGGGACCACCTTGTTACAAACCTGGTTCTTTTAACCACTGGACCACACAGCCTTCTCAAAGAAATAGGCCTACATTTAATTTTAACCCCTAACTCCTTGAGGTACACAAACGGTTTCTTCTTAAAATTAATTTGAGATTGACTCAAGTATCATGTGGAAACTGACAATTTGGATAATCCGATTCAAACCGTCAGTACATTTTAAACCCTGTTTTGTATACTATTATAAAAATAAGAAAGTTCTCAAAATTATTTGTGAGACACATATGTCCCTTGTACTTTAAAGGGTTACATTCTTATGGTTTTGCTGTTTAAAGTCTTGAGTACTGTACAGTAGGACCTGGCTGGGAAAAAAGAATCTGAACTGGACTTTGCTTGACCCCCCCCCCCCCCCCCCCCCCCCAATGCCTTTTGTCTTTTATTCCATTACCCACTGTCTGCTCTAACACTGTTCAAGGGACAATGTGCTTTTGAAACAAGCATCTGGACTGTGCTGCAGGCGTCTTTCTGTGCGCTGAGCTTTCCAAACCTCTGCTATTCTGAGACACTGCTTTTCTTTATGTTTGGGCAACTACATCATCATCCTCATTTCCTGTGGTTT